>NW_027182857.1:877500-880000 GCF_041146395.1 Eulemur rufifrons | reverse complement strand
GGTCAGGGTCAGGGTCAGGGGTTAGGGTTAGGGTTAGGGGTTAGGGTTACGGTTAGGGTTTAGTGGTTAGGGTTAGGGGTTAGGGTTAGGGTTAGGTGTTAGGGTTATGATTAGGGTTAGGGCTCGGGCTAGGGCTAGGCCTAGGTTTAGGGTTAGGGGTTAGGTTTAGGGCTAGGGCTAGGGCTAGGGGTTAGGGTTAGGGTTAGGGGTTAGGGTTAGGGGTTAGTGTTAGGGTTAGGGGTAGGAGTAGGGTTAGGGGTTAGGGTTAGGGGTTAGGGTTAGGGTTAGGGGTTAGGGTTAGGGTTAGGGTTGGGGTTAGGGGTTAGGGTTGGGTTAGGGTTAGGGTTAGGGTTAGGTTAGGGTTAGGGGTAGGGTTAGGGTTAGGGTTAGGGTAGGAGTTAGTGTTAGGGTTAGGGGTTGGGGTTAGGGTTAGGGGTAGGGTAGGGTAGGATAGGGTTAGGGGTTAGGGTTAGGGGTTAGGGTTAGGGTTGGGTTAGGTTTAGGGTTAGGGGTTAGGCTAGGGATAGGGCTAGGAGTTAGGTTTAGGGTTAGGGGTTAGGGTTAGGGTTAGGGGTTAGGGTTAGGGCTAGGGCTAGGGCTAGGATTAGTGTCAGGGTCAGGGTCAGGGGTCAGGGTAAGGGTCAGGGGTCAGGGTTAGGGGTTAGGGTTAGGGTAGAGGTTAGGGGTTAGGGTTAGGGGTTTGGGTTAGGGTTAGGGGTTAGGGTTCGGGTAAGGGGTTGGGGTTACGGTAAGGGTAAGTGTAAGGGTTAGGGTAACTGTAAGGGTTTGGGTTAGGGGTTAGGGTTAGGGTTAGTGTTAGGGTTGAGTTAGGGTTAGGGTAGATTTAGGGTTAGGGGTTAGCGTTAGGGTTAGGGGTTAGGGTTAGGGTTAGGGGTTAGGGTTGGGGTTGGGGTTGGGGTTAGGGGTTAGGGTTAGGGTTAGGGGTTAGGGTTAGGGTTAGGGGTTAGGGTTAGGGTTGGTTAGGATTAGGGTTAAGGGATAGGATTAGGGTTAAGTGTTGGGCTTAGGGTGAGGGTTTAGTGTTAGGGTTATCATTAAGGACTAGAGGTAGGGTCAGGGTTAAATGCCTGGGTGCGGGTAATGGTTAGGGTCAGGGTTAAGGTTCACGGATAGGGTTAGTGTTAAGGGTTACGGGTAGGTTTAGGGTTCAGGGTTAGAGTTAGCATTAGGGCTTAAGGTTAGGATTAGGCGGTAGGTTATATTTACGGTTAGATCTAGGCGTTAGGGTAAGGGCTAGCGTTAGGGTTAAGAGATAGGATTAGGTTTAATGCTTAGGATTAGGGTTAGGGTTTGGGGTTAAAGTAAGTGTTAGGGGTTAGGTTTAAGGATCCAAGGTTAGGGTTATTTTTAGCTGTAGTGTTAGGGTTAGGGATAAGGGATCCCATTAGCATTAAGGGTCTTCCTTACTGTAGGGTTAAGGGTTAGGCTTAGAATTAAAGGTTCATGTTAGGGTCAGTGTTAAAATTTAAGGTGAGGGTTAACGGTTAGGGTAAAGGTTAAGCGTTAGGGTTAGGGATTAGTGATTAGGATTTTTGGTTAGTGTTAGGGTTAGCGGTTAGGAGTTAGTGTTTTATGAAGGGGTATGGTTAGAATTAGGATTGGGGTTAGAGTTAGGGTGAGGTATAGGGGTTAGGTTTAGGGGTTAGTTTTAGGGTAAAAGGATAGGATTAGGGTTACGGGTTGGGCTTAGGTTTAGGGTTAAAGTTTACTGCTAGGGTTAGGGATAGGTTTCAGGGTTAGCTTTAGGGGTTCTGGTTAGGGTTAGGTGTTAGGTTAGTGTCAGCGTTAGGTCTAGTCGTGAGGGTAAGGTTTAGGGTTAGCTTTAAGAGCTAGGGTTAGGTTTAATGGTTAGGATTAGGATTAGGGTTAAGGGTTAGGGTAAGGCTTAGGGGTTAGGGTGAAGGGTTAGGGTAAAGGGTTAGGGTTTTTGTTAGGCATAGCGTTGGGGTTAGAAGTAAGGGTTACTGTCAGTGTTAGGGTTGTAGGTAGGGTTACGGTTAGGGTTAGCGGTTTAGAATTAGGGTTAGGGATTAGGTGTCACAGTGATGACTAGGAGATAGGGTTAGAATTATGGGATAGGGGTTGTTCTCAGGAAATGGGTTATGCATTAACGTTAGGATAAGAGGTTAAAGTTAGGCGCACGGTGAGGTTTACGTGTTAAGGGGAGAAATAGGAACAGGGTTGGGTGTTATGTTCAGGGTTAGGGTTATCTGTTAAAGGTATTGTTTATGCTTAGTGCACGGGCCCTGTCTGCATTGGGCGGGCGGAGGGAGTTTAGCGGGCTGGGATTGTACCCGGGAACCCACTCTATCATACTCTTGGTATGGGCCCGTGGGTTTCATGCAGGACGCAGTGGTAGAGCCTCCTTTAACGCATGGCATGGGAGGATTGCAGGCTTTCTAAACTCTAAGAATGCAAGAAGTCTGAGAATTAGATTTAGGGTTAGGATTATGGTTAGGGTTAAGGATGAAGTTTAGTG
>NW_027182857.1:857500-870000 GCF_041146395.1 Eulemur rufifrons | reverse complement strand
AGTTATGTGCTACGCTTTGTGTTAGAGGTTAGGGTTAGGTTTACTGGTCACGGTTAGGGTTACGTTTAGGGGGTAGCATTAGGGTTAGGGTTAGGGTTAAGGGATAGGATTAGGGATAAGTGTTGGGCTTAGGGTTAGGGTTTAGTGTTAGGTTTAGCATTAAGGATTAGGGTTAGGGTCAGGTTTAAATGCTTGGGTGCAGGTAATGGTTAGGGTCAGGGTTAAGGTTCACGGATAGGGTTACTGTTAAGGGTTACGGGTAGGTTTAGAGTTCAGGGTTAGAGTTAGCATTAGGGCTTAAGGTTAGGATTAGGCGGTAGGTTAGACTTAGGGTTAGATCTAGGCGTTAGGGTAAGGGCTAGCGTTAGGGTTCAGAGGTAGGGTTAGATTTAATGCTTAGGATTAGGGTTAGGGTTTGGGGTTAAAGTAAGTGTTAGGGGTTAGGTTTAAGGTTCCAAGGTTAGGGTTATTTTTAGCTGTAGTGTTAGGGTTAGGGATAAGGGATCCCATTAGCATTAAGGGTCTTCCTTACTGTAGGGTTAAGGGTTAGGCTTAGAGTTAAAGGTTAAGGTTAGGGTCAGTGTTAAGATTTAGGGTGAGGGTTAACGGTTAGGGTAAAGGTTAAGCGTTAGGGTTAGGGATTAGTGATTAGGGATTTTGGTTAGTGTTAGGGTTAGCGGTTAGGAGTTAGTGTTTTATGAAGGGGTATGGTTAGAATTAGGATTGGGGTTAGAGTTAGCGTGAGGTGTAGGGGTTAGGTTAAGGGTTAGTTTTAGGGTAAAAGGATAGGATTAGGGTTACGGGTTGGGCTTAGGTTTAGGGTTAAAGTTTACTGCTAGGGTTAGGGATAGGGTTCAGGGTTAGCTTTAGGGGTTCTGGTTAGGGTTAGGTGTTAGGTTAGTGTCAGGGTTAGGTCTAGTCGTGAGGGTAAGGTTTAGGGTTAGCTTTAAGAGCTAGGGTTAGGTTTAATGGTTAGGATTAGGATTAGGGTTAAGGTTTAGGGTAAGGCTTAGGGTTTAGGGTGAAGGGTTAGGGTCAAGGGTTAGGGTTTTTGTTAGGCATAGCGTTGGATTAGAAGTAAGGGTTACTGTCAGTGTTAGGGTTGTAGGTAGGGTTACGGTTAGGGTTAGCGGTTTACAATTAGGGTTAGGGATTAGGTGTCACAGTGATGACTAGGAGATAGGGTTAGAATTATGGGATAGGGGTTGTTCTCAAGAAATGGGTTATGCATTAACGTTAGGATAAGAGGTTAAAGTTAGGTGCACGGTGAGGTTTACGTGTTAAGGGGAGAAATAGGAACAGGGTTGGGTGTTATGTTCAGGGTTAGGGTTAGCTGTTAAAGGTATTGTTTATGCTTAGCGCACGGGCCCTGTCTGCATTAGGCGGGCGGGGGGAGTTTAGGGGGCTGGGATTGTACCCGGGAACCCACTCTATCATACTCTGGGTATGGGTCCGTGGGTTTCATGCAGGACACAGTGGTAGAGCCTCCTTTCACGCATGGCATGGGAGGATTGCAGGCTTTATAAACTCTAAGAAAGCAAGAAGTCTGAGAATCAGATTTAGGGTTAGGATTCTGGTTAGAGTTAAGGATGAAGTTTAGTGTTAGGGTGAGGGCTTAGGGTTAGGGATTAGGGTTAGGGTTAAAGGTTACTCTTAGGTTTAACGGCTACACTTTGGTTTAGGGTTGAGGTTTACGGTTAGGGTTAAGATGAGGGGTTAGGGTTTGGTACAGGGTTAGGGTTAAGTGTTAGGTTTAGGGTTGAAGATTAGGATTAGGGTTAGGATTAAAGGTTAGCGTGAGAGTTAACGCTTAGGGTTAAGGTTAAGAGTTAGGGTTTAGGGTTAGGGTTGGGGTTAGGTTTAGTTTTAGGGTTAGAGTTATGTGCTATGGTTTGTGTTAGACGTTAGGGTTAGGTTTTACTGGTCACGGTTAGGGTTACGTTTAGGGGTTTGCGTTATGGTTAGGGTTAAGGGATAGGATTAGGGTTAAGTGTTGGGCTTAGGGTTAGGGTTTAGTGTTAGTGTTATCATTAAGGATTAGGGGTAGGGTCAGGTTTAAATGCTTGGGTGCGGGTAATGGTTAGGGTCAGGTTTAAGGTTACGGATAGGGTTAGTGTTAAGGGTTACGTGTAGGTTTAGGGTTCAGGGTTAGAGTTAGCATTAGGGCTTAAGGTTAGGATTAGGCGGTAGATTCGATTTAGGGTTAGATCTAGGAGTTGGGGAAAGGGCTAGCGTTAGGTTTCAGAGATAGGGTTAGGTTTAATGCTTAGGATTAGGGTTAGGGTTTGGGGTTAAAGTAAGTGTTAGGAGTTAGGTTTAAGGATCCAAGGTTAGGGTTATTTTTAGCTGTAGTGTTAGGGTTAGGGATAAGGGATCCCATTAGCATTAAGGGTCTTCCTTACTGTAGCCTTAAGGGTTAGGTTTAGAGTTAAAGGTTAAGGTTAGGGTCAGTGTTAAGATTTAGGGTGAGGGTTAACGGTTAGGGTAAAGGTTAAGTGTTAGGGTTAGGGATTAGTGATTAGGGTTTTTGGTTAGTGTTAGGTTAGCGGTTAGTGTTTTATGAAGGGGTATGATTAGAATTAGGATTGGGGTTAGAGTTAGGGTGAGGTATAGGGGTTAGGTTTAGGGGTTAGTTTTAGGGTAAAAGGATAGGATTAGGGTTACGGGTTGGGCTTAGGTTTAGGGTTAAAGTTTACTGCTAGGGTTAGGGATAGGGTTCAGGGTTAGCTTTAGGGGTTCTGGTGAGGGTTAAGTGTTAGGTTAGTGTCAGGGTTAGGTCTAGTCGTGAGGGTAAGGTTTAGGGTTAGCTTTAAGAGCTAGGGTTAGGTTTAATGGTTAGGATTAGGATTAGGGTTAAGGGTTAGGGTAAGTCTTAGGGGTTAGGGTGAAGGGTTAGGGTCAAGGTTTATGGTTTTTGTTAGGCATAGCGTTGGGGTTAGAAGTAAGGGTTACTGTCAGTGTTAGGGTTGTAGGTAGGGTTACGGTTAGGGTTAGCGGTTTGGAATTAGGGTTAGGGATTAGGTGTCACAGTGATGACTAGGAGATAGGGTTAGAATTATGGGATAGGGGTTGTTCTCAGGAAATGGGTTATGCATTAACGTTAGGATAAGAGGTTAAAGTTAGGCGCACGGTGAAGTTTACGTGTTAAGGGGAGAAATAGGAACAGGGTTGGGTGTTATGTTCAGGGTTAGGGTTATCTGTTAAAGGTATTGTTTATGCTTAGCGCACGGGCCCTGTCTGCATTAGGCGGGCGGGGGGGAGTTTTGGGGGCTGTGATTGTACCCAGGAACCCACTGTATCATACTCTGGGTATGGGTCCGTGGGTTTCATACAGGACACAGTGGTAGAGCCTCCTTTCACGCATGGCATGGGAGGATTGCAGGCTTTCTAAACTCTAAGAAAGCAAGAAGTCTGAGAATTAGATTTAGGGTTAGGATTATGGTTAGGGTTAAGGATGAAGTTTAGTGTTAGGGTGAGGGCTTAGGGTTAGGGATTAGGGTTAGGGTTAAAGGTTACTCTTAGGTTTAACGGTTACACTTTGGTTTAGGGTTGAGGTTTACGGTTAGGGTTAAGATGAGAGGTTAGGGTTTGGTACAGGGTTAGGGTTAAGTGTAAGGTTTAGGGTTGAAGATTAGGATTAGGGTTAGGATTATAGGATAGCGTGAGAGTTAACGTTTAGGGTTAAGGTTAAGGGTTAGGGTTTAGGGTTAGGTTTAGGGTTAGGGTTAGTTTTAGGGTTAGAGTTATGTGCTATGGTTTGTGTTAGAGGTTAGGGTTAGGTTTACTGGTGACGGTTAGGGTTACGTTTAGGGGTTAGCATTAGGGTTAGGGTTAGGGTTAGGGTTAAGTGATAGGATTACGGTTAAGTGTTGGCCTTAGGGTTAGGGTTTAGTGTTAGGGTTATCATTAAGGACTAGGGGTAGGGTCAGGGTTAAATGCCTGGGTGCGGGTAATGGTTAGGGTCAGGGTTAAGGTTCACGGATAGGGTTAGTGTTAAGGGTTACGGGTAGGTTTAGGGTTCAGGGTTAGAGTTAGCATTAGGGCTTAAGGTTAGGATTAGGCGGTAGGTTCGATTTAGGGTTAGATCTAGGCGTTCGGTTAAGGGCTAGCGTTAGGGTTAAGAGATAGGGTTAGGTTTAATGCCTAGGATTATGGTTAGGGTTTGGGGTTAAAGTAAGTGTTAGGGGTTAGGTTTAAGGATAAAAGTTTACTGTTATTTTTAGCTGTAGTGTTAGGGTTACGGAAAAGGGATCCCATTAGCATTAAGGGTCTTCCTTACTGTAGGGTTAAGGGTTAGGCTTAGAGTTAAAGGTTAAGGTTAGGGTCAGTATTAAGATTTAGGGTGAGGGTTAACGGTTAGGGTAAAGGTTAAGCGTAAGGGTTAGGCATTAGTGATTAGGGTTTTTGGTTAGTGTTAGGGTTAGCGGTTAGGAGTTAGTGTTTTATGAAGGGGTATGGTTAGAATTAGGATTGGGGTTAGAGTTAGGGTGAGGTATAGGGGTTAGGTTTAGGGGTTAGTTTTAGGGTAAAAGGATAGGATTAGGGCTTCGGGATGGGCTTAGGTTTAGGGTTAAAGTTACTGCTAGGGTTAGCGATAGGGTTCAGGGTGAGCATTAGGGGTTCTGGTTAGGGTTAGGTGTTAGGTTAGTGTCAGGGTTAGGTCTAGTCGTGAGGGTAAGGTTTAGGGTTAGCTTTAAGAGCTAGGGTTAGGTTTAATGGTTAGGATTAGGATTAGGGTCAAGGGTTAGGGTAAGGCTTAGGGGTTAGGGGGAAGGGTTAGGGTTTTTATTAGGCATAGCGTTGGGGTTAGAAGTAAGGGTTACTGTCAGTGTTAGGGTTGTAGGTAGGGTTACAGTAAGGGTTAGCGGTTTAGAATTAGGGTTAGGGATTAGGTGTCACAGTGATGACTAGGAGATAGGGTTAGAATTATGGGATAGGGGTTGTTCTCAGGAAATGGTTTATGCATTAACGTTAGGATAAGAGGTTAAAGTTAGGCGCACGGTGAGGTTTACGTGTTAAGGGGAGAAATAGGAACAGGGTTGGGTGTTATGTTCAGGGTTAGGGTTATCTGTTAAAGGTATTGTTTATGCTTAGCGCACGGGCCCTGTCTGCATTAGGCGGGCGGGGGGAGTTTAGGGGGCTGGGATTGTACCCGGGAACCCACTATATCATACTCTGGGTATGAGCCCGTGGGTTTCATGCAGGACGCAGAGGTAGAGCCTCCTTTCACGCATGGCATGGGAGGATTGCAGGCTTTCTAAACTCTAAGAAAGCAAGAAGTCTGAGAATTAGATTTAGGGTTAGGATTATGGTTAGGGTTAAGGATGAAGTTTAGTGTTAGGGTGAGGGCTTAGGGTTACGGATTAGGATTAGGGTTAAAGGTTACTCTTAGGTTTAACGGTTACACTTTGGTTTAGGGTTGAGGTTTACCGTTAGGGTTAAGATGAGGGGTTAGGGTTTGGTACAGGGTTAGGGTTAAGTGTTAGGTTTAGGGTTGAAGATTAGGATTAGTGTTAGGATTAAAGGTTAGCGTGAGAGTTAACGCTTAGGGTTAAGGTTAAGAGTTAGGTTTTAGGGTTAGGGTTAGGGTTAGGGTTAGTTTTAGGGTTAGAGTTATGTGCTACGCTTTGTGTTAGAGGTTAGGGTTAGGTTTACTGGTCATGGTTAGGGTTACGTTTACAGGGTAGCATTAGGGTTAGGGTTAGGGTTAAGGGATAGGATTAGGGATAAGTGTTGGGCTTAGGGTTAGGGTTTAGTGTTAGGGTTAGCATTAAGGATTTGGGTTAGGGTCAGGGTTAAATGCTTGGGTGCGGGTAATGGTTAGGGTCAGGGTTAAGGTTCACGGATAGGGTTAGTGTTAAGGGTTACGGGTAGGTTTAGGGTTCAGGGTTAGAGTTACCATTAGGGCTTAAGGTTAGGATTAGGCGGTAGGTTAGACTTAGGGTTAGATCTAGGCGTTAGGGTAAGGGCTAGCGTTAGGGTTAAGAGATAGGGTTAGGTTTAATGCTTAGGATTAGGGTTAGGGTTTGGGGTTAAAGTAAGTGTTAGGGGTTAGGTTTCAGGATCCAAGGTTAGGGTTATTTTTAGCTGTAGTGTTAGGGTTAGGGATAAGGGATCCCATTAGCATTAAGGGTCTTCCTTACTGTAGGGTTAAGGGTTAGGCTTAGAGTTAAAGGTTAAGGTTAGGGTCAGTGTTAAGATTTAGGGTGAGGGTTAACGGTTAGGGTAAAGGTTAAGCGTTAGGGTTAGGGATTAGTGATTAGGGATTTTGGTTAGTGTTAGGGTTAGCAGTTAGGAGTTAGTGTTTTATGAAGGGGTATGGTTAGAATTAGGATTGGGGTTAGAGTTAGGGTGAGGTATAGGGGTTAGGTTTAGGGGTTAGTTTTGGGGTAAAAGGATAGGATTAGGGTTACGGGTTGGGCTTAGGTTTAGGGTTAAAGTTTACTGCTAGGGTTAGGGATAGGGTTCAGGGTTAGCTTTAGGGGTTCTGGTTAGGGTTAGGTGTTAGGTTAGTGTCAGGGTTAGGTCTAGTCGTGAGGTTAAGGTTTAGGGTTAGCTTTAAGAGCTAGGGTTAGGTTTAATGGTTAGGATTAGGATTACGGTTAAGGGTTAGGGTAAGGCTTAGGGGTTAGGTTGAAGGGATAGGGTGCAGGGTTAGGGTTTTTGTTAGGCATAGCGTTGGGGTTAGAAGTAAGGGTTACTGTCAGTGTTAGGGTTGTAGGTAGGGTTACGGTTAGGGTTAGCGGTTTAGAATTAGGGTTAGGGATTAGGTGTCACAGTGATGACTAGGAGATAGGGTTAGAATTATGGGATAGGGGTTGTTCTCAGGAAATGGGTTATGCATTAACGTTAGGATAAGAGGTTAAAGTTAGGCGCACGGTGAGGTTTACGTGTTAAGGGGAGAAATAGGAACAGGGTTGGGTGTTATGTTCAGGGTTAGGGTTATCTGTTAAAGGTACTGTTTATGCTTAGCGCACGGGCCCTGTCTGCATTAGGCGGGCGGGGGGAGTTTAGGGGGCTGGGATTGTACCCGGGAACCCACTCTATCATACTCTGGGTATGGGCCCGTGGGTTTCATGCAGGACACAGTGGTAGAGCCTCCTTTCACGCATGGCATGGGAGGATGGCAGACTTTCTAAACTCTAAGAAAGTAAGAAGTCTGAGAATTAGATTTAGGGTTCGGATTCTGGTTAGGGTTAAGGATGAAGTTTAGTGTTAGGGTGAGGGCTTAGGGTTAGGGCTTAGGGTTAGGGTTAAATGTTACTCTTAGGTTTAACGGTTACACTTTGGTTTAGGGTTGAGGTTTACGGTTAGGGTTAAGATGAGGGGTTAGGGTTTGCTACAGGGTTAGGGTTAAGTGTTAGGTTTAGGGTTGAAGATTAGGATTAGGGTTAGGATTAAAGGTTAGCGTGAGAGTTAACGCTTAGGGTTAAGGTTAAGAGTTAGGGTTCAGGGTTAGGTTTAGGGTTAGGTTTCGTTTTAGGGTTAGAGTTATGTGCTATGGTTTGTGTTAGAGGTTAGGGTTAGGTTTATTGTTCACGGTTAGGGTTAAGTTTAGGGGTTAGCATTAGGGTTAGGGTTAAGGGATAGGAATAGGGTTAAGTGTTGGGCTTAGGGTAGGGTTTAGTGTTAGGGTTATCATTAAGGATTATGGTTAGGGTTAGGGTTAAATGCTTGTTGCGGTTAATGGTTATCGTCAGGTATAAGGTTCACGGATAGGGTTAGTGTTAAGGGTTATGGGTAGGTTTAGGGTTCAGGGTTAGAGTTAGCATTAGGGCTTAAGGTTAGGATTAGGCGGTAGGTTAGATTTAGGGTTAGATCTAGGCGTTAGGGTAAGGGCTAGCGTTAGGGTTAAGAGATAGGGTTAGGTTTAATGCTTAGGATTAGGGTTAGGGTTTGGGGTTAAAGTAATTGTTAGGGGTTAGGTTTAAGGATCCAAGGTTAGGGTTATTTTTAGCTGTAGTGTTAGGGTTAGGGATAAGGGATCCCATTAGCATTAAGGGTCTTCCTTACTGTAGGGTTAAGGGTTAGGCTTAGAGTTAAAGGTTAAGGTTAGGGTCAGTGTTAAGTTTTAGGGTGAGGGTTAACGGTTAGGGTAAAGGTTAAGCGTTAGGGTTAGGGATTAGTGATTAGGGTTTTTGGTTAGTGTTAGGGTTAGCGGTTAGGAGTTAGTGTTTTATGAAGGGGTATGGTTAGAATTAGGATTAGGGTTAGAGTTAGGGTGAGTCATAGGGGTAGGTTTAGGGGTTAGTTTTAGGGTAAAAGGATAGGATTAGGGTTACGGGTTCGGCTTAGGTTTAGGGTTAAAGTTTACTGCTAGGGTTAGGGATAGGTTTCAGGGTTAGCTTTAGGGGTTCTGGTTAGGGTTAGGTGTTAGGTTAGTGTCAGGGTTAGGTCTAGTCGTGAGGGTAAGGTTTAGGGTTAGCTTTAAGAGCTAGGGTTACGTTTAATGGTTAGGATTAGGATTAGGGTTAAGGGTTAGGGTAAGGCTTAGTGGTTAGGGTGAAGGGTTAGGGTCAAGTGTTAGGGTTTTTGTTAGGCATAGCGTTGGGGTTAGAAGTAAGCGTTACTGTCAGTGTTAGGGTTTTAGGTAGGGTTACGGTTAGGGTTTGCGGTTTAGAATTATGGTTAGCGATTAGGTGTCACAGTGATGACTAGGAGATAGGGTTAGAATTATGAGATAGGGGTTGTTCTCAGGAAATGGGTTATGCATTAACGTTAGGATAAGTGGTTAAAGTTAGGCGCACGGTGAGGTTTACGTGTTAAGGGGAGAAATAGGAACAGGGTTGGTGTTATGTTCAGGGTTAGGGTTCTCTGTTAAAGGTATTGTTTATGCTTAGCGCACGGGAACTGTCTGCATTAGGCGGGCGGGGGGGAGTTTTGGGGTCTGGGATTGTACCCGGGGTCCCACTCTATCATACTCTGTGTATTGGCCCGTGGGTTTCATGCAGGACACAGTGGTAGAGCCTCCTTTCACGCATGGCATGGGAGGATGGCAGGCTTTCTAAACTCTAAGAAATCAAGAAGTCTGAGAATTAGATTTAGGGTTAGGATTATGGTTAGGGTTAAGGATGAAGTTTAGTGTTAGGGTGAGGGCTTAGGGTTAGGGATTATGGTTAGGGTTAAAGGTTACTCTTAATTTTAACGGTTACAATTTGGTTTAGGGTTGAGGTTTACGGTTAGGGTTAAGATGACGGGTTAGGGTTAGGTACAGGGTTAGGGTTAAGTGTTAGGTTTAGGGTTGAAGATTAGGATTAGGGTTAGGATTAAAGGTTAGCGTGAGAGTTAACGCTTAGGGTTAAGGTTAAGAGTTAGGGTTTAGGGTTAGGTTTAAGGTTAGGGTTAGTTTTAGGGTTAGAGTTATGTGCTATGGTTTGTGTTAGAGGTTAAGGTTAGGTTTACTGGTCACGGTGAGGGTTACGTTTAGGGGTTAGCATTAGGGTTAGCGTTAAGGGATAGGATTACGGTTAAGTGTTGGGCTTAGGGTTAGGGTTTAGCGTTAAGGTTAGCATTAAGGATTAGGGTTAGGGTCATGGTTAAATGCTTGGGTGCGGGTAATGGTTAGGGTCAGGGTTAAGGTTCACGGATAGGGTTAGTGTTAAGGGTTATGGGTAGGTTTAGGGTTCAGGGTTAGTGTTAGCATTAGTGCTTAAGGTTAGGATTAGGCGGTAGGTTCGATTTAGGGTTAGATCTAGGCGTTAGGGTAAGGGCTAGCGTTAGGGTTAAGAGATAGGGTTAGGTTTAATGCTTAGGATTAGGGTTAGGGTTTGGGGTTAAAGTAAGTGTTAGGGGTTAGGTTTCAGGATCAAAGATTAAGGTTATTTTAAGCTGTGGTGTTAGGGTTAGGGATAAGGGATCCCATTAGCATTAAGGGTCTTCCTTACTGTAGGGTTAAGGGTTAGGCTTAGAGTTAAAGGTTAAGGTTAGGGTCAGTGTTAAGATTTAGGGTGAGGGTTAACGGTTAGGGTAAAGGTTAAGCGTTAGGGATTAGTGATTAGGGTTTTTGGTTAGTGTTAGGGTTAGCGGTTTGGAGTTAGTGTTTTATGAAGGGGTATGGTTAGAATTAGGATTGGGGTTAGAGTTAGGGTGAGGTATAGGGGTTAGGTTTAGGAGTTAGATTTAGGGTAAAAGGATAGGATTAGGGTCACGGGTTGGCTTTAGGTTTAGGGTTAAAATTTACTACTGGGGTTAGGGATAGGGTTCAGGGTTAGCTTTAGGGGTTCTGGTTAGTGTTAGGTGTTAGGTTAGTGTCAGGGTTAGGTCTAGTCATGAGGGTAAGGTTTAGGGTTAGCTTTAAGAGCTAGGGTTAGGTTTAATGGTTAGGACTAGGATTAGGGTTAAGGGTTAGGGTAAGGCTTAGGGGTTAGGGTGAAGGGTTAGGGTTCTTGTTAGGCATAGCGTTGGGGTTAGAAGTAAGGGTTACTGTCAGTGTTAGGGTTGTAGGTAGGGTTACGGTTAGGGTTAGCGGTTTAGAATTAGGGTTAGGGATTAGGTGTCACAGTGATGACTAGGAGATAGGGTTAGAATTATGGGATAGGGGTTGTTGTCAGGAAATGGGTTATGCATTAACGTTAGGATAAGAGGTTAAAGTTAGGCGCACGGTGAGGTTTACGTGTTAAGGGGAGAAATAGGAACAGGGTTGGGTGTTATGTTCAGGGTTAGGGTTATCTGTTAAAGGTATTGTTTATGCTTAGCGCACGGGCCCTCTCTGCATTAGGCGGGCGGGGGGAGTTTAGGGGGCTGGGATTGTACCCGGGAACCTACTCTATCATACTCTGGGTATGGGCCCGTGGGTTTCATGCAGGACACAGTGGTAGAGCCTCCTTTCACGCATGGCATGGGAGGATTGCAGGCTTTCTAAACTCTAAGAAAGCAAGAAGTCTCAGAATTAGATTTAGGGTTAGGATTCTGGTTAGGGTTAAGGATGAAGTTTAGTGTTAGGGTGAGGGCATAGGGTTAGGGATTAGGGTTAGGGTTAAAGGTTACTCTTAGGTTTAACGGTTACACTTTGGTTTAGGGTTGAGGTTTACTGTTAGGGTTAAGATGAGGGGTTAGGGTTTGGTACAGGGTTAGGGTTAAGTGTTAGGTTTAGGGTTGAAGATTAGGATTAGGGTTAGGATTAAAGTTTAGCGTGAGAGTTAACGCTTAGGGTTAAGGTTAAGAGTTAGGGTTTAGGGTTAGGGTTAGTGTTAGTTTTAGGTTTAGAGTTATGTGCTATGCTTTGTGTTAGAGGTTAGGGTTAGGTTTACTGGTCATGGTTAGGGTTACGTTTAGGGGTTAGCATTAGGGTTAGGGTTAGGGTTAGGGTTAAGGGATAGGATTAGGGTTAAGTATTGGGCTTAGGGTTAAGGTTTAGTCTTAGTGTTAGCATTAAGGTTTAGGGTTAGGGTCAGGGTTAAATGCTTGAGTGCGCGTAATGGTTAGGGTCAGGGTTAAGGTTCACGGATAGGGTTAGTGTTAAGGGTTACGGGTAGGTTTAGGGATCAGGGTTAGTGTTAGCATTAGGGCTTAACGTTAGGATTAGGCGGTACGTTAGATTTAGGGTTAGATCTAGGCCTTAGGGTAAGGGCTAGCGTTAGGGTTAAGAGATAGGGTTAGGTTTAATGCTTAGGATTAGGGTTAGGGTTTGGGGTTAAAGTAAATGTTAGGGGTTAGGTTTAAGGATCCAAGGTTAGGGTTATTTTTAGCTGTAGTGTTAGGGTTAGGGATAAGGGATCCCATTAGCATTAAGGGTCCTCCTTACTGTAGGGTTAAGGGTTAGGCTTAGAGTTAAAGGTTAAGGTTAGGGTCAGGGTTAAGATTTAGGGTGAGGGTTAACGGTTAGGGTAAAGGTTAAGCGTTAGGGTTAGGGATCAGTCATTAGGGTTTTTGGTTAGTGTTAGGGTTAGCGGTTAGGAGTTAGTGTTTTATGAAGGGGTATGGTTAGAATCAGGATTGGGGTTAGAGTTAGGGTGAGGTATAGGGGTTAGGTTTAGGGGTTAGTTTTAGGGTAAAAGGATAGGATTAGGGTTACGGGTTGGGCTTAGGTTTAGGGTTAAAGTTTACTGCTAGGGTTCGGGATAGGGTTCAGGGTTAGCTTTATGGGTTCTGGTTAGGGTTAGGTGTTAGGATAGTGTCAGGGTTAGGTCTAGTCGTGAGGGTAAGGTTTAGGGTTAGCTTTAAGAGCTAGGGTTAGGATTAATGGTTAGGATTAGGATTAGGGTTAAGGGTTAGGGTAAGGCTTAGGGGTTAGGGTGAAGGGATAGGGTCAAGGGTTAGGGTTTTTGTTAGGCATAGCGTTGGGGTTAGAAGTAAGGGTTACTGTCAGTGTCAGGGTTGTAGGTAGGGTTACGGTTAGGGTTAGCGGTTTAGAATTAGGGTTAGGGATTAGGTGTCACAGTGATGACTAGGAGATAGGGTTAGAATTATGGGATAGGGGTTGTTCTCAGGAAATGGGTTATGCATTAACGTTAGGATAAGAGGTTAAAGTTAGGTGCACGGTGAGGTTTACGAGTTAAGGG
>NW_027182857.1:835000-847500 GCF_041146395.1 Eulemur rufifrons | reverse complement strand
GCTGGGATTGTACCCGGGAACCCACTCTACCATACTCTGGGTATGAGCCCGTGGGTTTCATGCAGGACGCAGATGTAGAGCCTCCTTTCACGCATGGCATGGGAGGATTGCAGGCTTTCTAAACTCTAAGAAAGCAAGAAGTCTGAGAATTAGATTTAGGGTTAGGATTATGGTTAGGGTTAAGGATGAAGTTTAGTGTTAGGGTGAGGGCTTAGGGTTACGGATTAGGGTTAGGGTTAAAGGTTACTCTTAGGTTTAATGGTTACACTTTGGTATAGGGTTGAGGTTTACGGTTAGGGTTAAGATGAGGGGTTAGGGTTTGGTACAGGGTTAGGGTTAAGTGTTAGGTTTAGGGTTGAAGATTAGGATTAGGGTTAGGATTAAAGGTTAGCGTGAGAGTTAACGCTTAGGGTTAAGGTTAAGGGTTAGGGTTTAGGGTTAGGGTTAGGATTAGGGTTAGTTTTAGGGTTAGAGTTATGTGCTACGCTTTGTGTTAGAGGTTAGGGTTAGGTTTACTGGTCACGGTTAGGGTTACGTTTAGGGGGTAGCATTAGGGTTAGGGTTAGGGTTAAGGGATAGGATTAGGGATAAGTGCTGGGCTTAGGGTTAGGGTTTAGTGTTAGGTTTAGCATTAAGGATTAGGGTTAGGGTCAGGTTTAAATGCTTGGGTGCGGGTAATGGTTAGGGTCAGGGTTAAGGTTCACGGATAGGGTTAGTGTTAAGGGTTACGGGTAGGTTTAGAGTTCAGGGTTAGAGTTAGCATTAGGGCTTAAGGTTAGGATTAGGCGGTAGGTTAGACTTAGGGTTAGATCTAGGCGTTAGGGTAAGGGCTAGCGTTAGGGTTCAGAGATAGGGTTAGATTTAATGCTTAGGATTAGGGTTAGGGTTTGGGGTTAAAGTAAGTGTTAGGGGTTAGGTTTAAGGTTCCAAAGTTAGGGTTATTTTTAGCTGTAGTGTTAGGGTTAGGGATAAGGGATCCCATTAGCATTAAGGGTCTTCCTTACTGTAGGGTTAAGGGTTAGGCTTAGAGTTAAAGGTTAAGGTTAGGGTCAGTGTTAAGATTTAGGGTGAGGGTTAACGGTTAGGGTAAAGGTTAAGCGTTAGGGTTAGGGATTAGTGATTAGGGATTTTGGTTAGTGTTAGGGTTAGCGGTTAGGAGTTAGTGTTTTATGAAGGGGTATGGTTAGAATTAGGATTGGGGTTAGAGTTAGCGTGAGGTGTAGGGGTTAGGTTTAGGGGTTAGTTTTAGGGTAAAAGGATAGGATTAGGGTTACGGGTTGGGGTTAGGTTTAGGGTTAAAGTTTACTGCTAGGGTTAGGGATAGGGTTCAGGGTTAGCTTTAGGGGTTCTGCTTAGGGTTAGGTGTTAGGTTAGTGTCAGGGTTAGGTCTAGTCGTGAGGGTAAGGTTTAGGGTTAGCTTTAAGAGCTAGGGTTAGGTTTAATGGTTAGGATTAGGATTAGGGTTAAGGTTTAGGGTAAGGCTTAGGGTTTAGGGTGAAGGGTTAGGGTCAAGGGTTAGGGTTTTTGTTAGGCATAGCGTTGGATTAGAAGTAAGGGTTACTGTCAGTGTTAGGGTTGTAGGTAGGGTTACGGTTAGGGTTAGCGGTTTAGAATTAGGGTTAGGGATTAGGTGTCACAGTGATGACTAGGAGATAGGGTTAGAATTATGGGATAGGGGTTGTTCTCAAGAAATGGGTTATGCATTAACGTTAGGATAAGAGGTTAAAGTTAGTTGCACGGTGAGGTTTACGTGTTAAGGGGAGAAAGAGGAACAGGGTTGGGTGTTATGTTCAGGGTTAGGGTTAGCTGTTAAAGGTATTGTTTATGCTTAGCGCACGGGCCCTGTCTGCATTAGGCGGGCGGGGGGAGTTTAGGGGGCTGGGATTGTACCCGGGAACCCACTCTATCATACTCTGGGTATGGGTCCGTGGGTTTCATGCAGGACACAGTGGTAGAGCCTCCTTTCACGCATGGCATGGGAGGATTGCAGGCTTTATAAACTCTAAGAAAGCAAGAAGTCTGAGAATCAGATTTAGGGTTAGGATTCTGGTTAGAGTTAAGGATGAAGTTTAGTGTTAGGGTGAGGGCTTAGGGTTAGGGATTTGGGTTAGGGTTAAAGGCTACTCTTAGGTTTAACGGCTTCACTTTGGTTTAGGGTTGAGGTTTACGGTTAGGGTTAAGATGAGGGGTTAGGGTTTGGTACAGGGTTATGGTTAAGTGTTAGGTTTAGGGTTGAAGATTAGGATTAGGGTTAGGATTAAAGGTTAGCGTGAGAGTTAACGCTTAGGGTTAAGGTTAAGAGTTAGGGTTTAGGGTTAGGGTTGGGGTTAGGTTTAGTTTTAGGGTTAGAGTTATGTGCTATGGTTTGTGTTAGACGTTAGGGTTAGGTTTTACTGGTCACGGTTAGGGTTACGTTTAGGGGTTTGCGTTATGGTTAGGGTTAAGGGATAGGATTAGGGTTAAGTGTTGGGCTTAGGGTTAGGGTTTAGTGTTAGTGTTATCATTAAGGATTAGGGGTAGGGTCAGGTTTAAATGCTTGGGTGCGGGTAATGGTTAGGGTCAGGTTTAAGGTTACGGATAGGGTTAGTGTTAAGGGTTACGTGTAGGTTTAGGGTTCAGGGTTAGAGTTAGCATTAGGGCTTAAGGTTAGGATTAGGCGGTAGATTCGATTTAGGGTTAGATCTAGGAGTTGGGGAAAGGGCTAGCGTTAGGGTTCAGAGATAGGGTTAGGTTTAATGCTTAGGATTAGGGTTAGGGTTTGGGGTTAAAGTAAGTGTTAGGGGTTAGGTTTAAGGATCCAAGGTTAGGGTTATTTTTAGCTGTAGTGTTAGGGTTAGGGATAAGGGATCCCATTAGCATTAAGGGTCTTCCTTACTGTAGCCTTAAGGGTTAGGTTTAGAGTTAAAGGTTAAGGTTAGGGTCAGTGTTAAGATTTAGGGTGAGGGTTAACGGTTAGGGTAAAGGTTAAGTGTTAGGGTTAGGGATTAGTGATTAGGGTTTTTGGTTAGTGTTAGGTTAGCGGTTAGTGTTTTATGAAGGGGTATGATTAGAATTAGGATTGGGGTTAGAGTTAGGGTGAGGTATAGGGGTTAGGTTTAGGGGTTAGTTTTAGGGTAAAAGGATAGGATTAGGGTTACGGGTTGGGCTTAGGTTTAGGGTTAAAGTTTACTGCTAGGGTTAGGGATAGGGTTCAGGGTTAGCTTTAGGGGTTCTGGTGAGGGTTAAGTGTTAGGTTAGTGTCAGGGTTAGGTCTAGTCGTGAGGGTAAGGTTTAGGGTTAGCTTTAAGAGCTAGGGTTAGGTTTAATGGTTAGGATTAGGATTAGGGTTAAGGGTTAGGGTAAGTCTTAGGGGTTAGGGTGAAGGGTTAGGGTCAAGGTTTATGGTTTTTGTTAGGCATAGCGTTGGGGTTAGAAGTAAGGGTTACTGTCAGTGTTAGGGTTGTAGGTAGGGTTACGGTTAGGGTTAGCGGTTTGGAATTAGGGTTAGGGATTAGGTGTCACAGTGATGACTAGGAGATAGGGTTAGAATTATGGGATAGGGGTTGTTCTCAGGAAATGGGTTATGCATTAACGTTAGGATAAGCGGTTAAAGTTAGGCGCACGGTGAAGTTTACGTGTTAAGGGGAGAAATAGGAACAGGGTTGGGTGTTATGTTCAGGGTTAGGGTTATCTGTTAAAGGTATTGTTTATGCTTAGCGCACGGGCCCTGTCTGCATTAGGCGGGCGGGGGGGAGTTTTGGGGGCTGTGATTGTACCCAGGAACCCACTGTATCATACTCTGGGTATGGGTCCGTGGGTTTCATACAGGACACAGTGGTAGAGCCTCCTTTCACGCATGGCATGGGAGGATTGCAGGCTTTCTAAACTCTAAGAAAGCAAGAAGTCTGAGAATTAGATTTAGGGTTAGGATTCTGGTTAGGGTTAAGGATGAAGTTTAGTGTTAGGGTGAGGGCTTAGGGTTAGGGATTAGGGTTAGGGTTAAAGGTTACTCTTAGGTTTAACGGTTACACTTTGGTTTAGGGTTGAGGTTTACGGTTAGGGTTAAGATGAGAGGTTAGGGTTTGGTACAGGGTTAGGGTTAAGTGTAAGGTTTAGGGTTGAAGATTAGGATTAGGGTTAGGATTATAGGATAGCGTGAGAGTTAACGTTTAGGGTTAAGGTTAAGGGTTAGGGTTTAGGGTTAGGTTTAGGGTTAGGGTTAGTTTTAGGGTTAGAGTTATGTGCTATGGTTTGTGTTAGAGGTTAGGGTTAGGTTTACTGGTGACGGTTAGGGTTACGTTTAGGGGTTAGCATTAGGGTTAGGGTTAGGGTTAGGGTTAAGTGATAGGATTACGGTTAAGTGTTGGCCTTAGGGTTAGGGTTTAGTGTTAGGGTTATCATTAAGGACTAGGGGTAGGGTCAGGGTTAAATGCCTGGGTGCGGGTAATGGTTAGGGTCAGGGTTAAGGTTCACGGATAGGGTTAGTGTTAAGGGTTACGGGTAGGTTTAGGGTTCAGGGTTAGAGTTAGCATTAGGGCTTAAGGTTAGGATTAGGCGGTAGGTTCGATTTAGGGTTAGATCTAGGCGTTCGGTTAAGGGCTAGCGTTAGGGTTAAGAGATAGGGTTAGGTTTAATGCCTAGGATTAGGGTTAGGGTTTGGGGTTAAAGTAAGTGTTAGGGGTTAGGTTTAAGGATAAAAGTTTACTGTTATTTTTAGCTGTAGTGTTAGGGTTACGGAAAAGGGATCCCATTAGCATTAAGGGTCTTCCTTACTGTAGGGTTAAGGGTTAGGCTTAGAGTTAAAGGTTAAGGTTAGGGTCAGTATTAAGATTTAGGGTGAGGGTTAACGGTTAGGGTAAAGGTTAAGCGTAAGGGTTAGGCATTAGTGATTAGGGTTTTTGGTTAGTGTTAGGGTTAGCGGTTAGGAGTTAGTGTTTTATGAAGGGGTATGGTTAGAATTAGGATTGGGGTTAGAGTTAGGGTGAGGTATAGGGGTTAGGTTTAGGGGTTAGTTTTAGGGTAAAAGGATAGGATTAGGGCTTCGGGATGGGCTTAGGTTTAGGGTTAAAGTTACTGCTAGGGTTAGCGATAGGGTTCAGGGTGAGCATTAGGGGTTCTGGTTAGGGTTAGGTGTTAGGTTAGTGTCAGGGTTAGGTCTAGTCGTGAGGGTAAGGTTTAGGGTTAGCTTTAAGAGCTAGGGTTAGGTTTAATGGTTAGGATTAGGATTAGGGTCAAGGGTTAGGGTAAGGCTTAGGGGTTAGGGTGAAGGGTTAGGGTTTTTATTAGGCATAGCGTTGGGGTTAGAAGTAAGGGTTACTGTCAGTGTTAGGGTTGTAGGTAGGGTTACGGTTAGGGTTAGCGGTTTAGAATTAGGGTTAGGGATTAGGTGTCACAGTGATGACTAGGAGATAGGGTTAGAATTATGGGATAGGGGTTGTTCTCAGGAAATGGTTTATGCATTAACGTTAGGATAAGAGGTTAAAGTTAGGCGCACGGTGAGGTTTACGTGTTAAGGGGAGAAATAGGAACAGGGTTGGGTGTTATGTTCAGGGTTAGGGTTATCTGTTAAAGGTATTGTTTATGCTTAGCGCACGGGCCCTGTCTGCATTAGGCGGGCGGGGGGAGTTTAGGGGGCTGGGATTGTACCCGGGAACCCACTATATCATACTCTGGGTATGAGCCCGTGGGTTTCATGCAGGACGCAGAGGTAGAGCCTCCTTTCACGCATGGCATGGGAGGATTGCAGGCTTTCTAAACTCTAAGAAAGCAAGAAGTCTGAGAATTAGATTTAGGGTTAGGATTATGGTTAGGGTTAAGGATGAAGTTTAGTGTTAGGGTGAGGGCTTAGGGTTACGGATTAGGATTAGGGTTAAAGGTTACTCTTAGGTTTAACGGTTACACTTTGGTATAGGGTTGAGGTTTACCGTTAGGGTTAAGATGAGGGGTTAGGGTTTGGTACAGGGTTAGGGTTAAGTGTTAGGTTTAGGGTTGAAGATTAGGATTAGTGTTAGTATTAAAGGTTAGCGTGAGAGTTAACGCTTAGGGTTAAGGTTAAGAGTTAGGTTTTAGGGTTAGGGTTAGGTTTAGGGTTAGTTTTAGGGTTAGAGTTATGTGCTACGCTTCGTGTTAGAGGTTAGGGTTAGGTTTACTGGTCACGGTTAGGGTTACGTTTACAGGGTAGCATTAGGGTTAGGGTTAGGGTTAAGGGATAGGATTAGGGATAAGTGTTGGGCTTAGGGTTAGGGTTTAGTGTTAGGGTTAGCATTAAGGATTTGGGTTAGGGTCAGGGTTAAATGCTTGGGTGCGGGTAATGGTTAGGGTCAGGGTTAAGGTTCACGGATAGGGTTAGTGTTAAGGGTTACGGGTAGGTTTAGGGTTCAGGGTTAGAGTTACCATTAGGGCTTAAGGTTAGGATTAGGCGGTAGGTTAGACTTAGGGTTAGATCTAGGCGTTAGGGTAAGGGCTAGCGTTAGGGTTAAGAGATAGGGTTAGGTTTAATGCTTAGGATTAGGGTTAGGGTTTGGGGTTAAAGTAAGTGTTAGGGGTTAGGTTTCAGGATCCAAGGTTAGGGTTATTTTTAGCTGTAGTGTTAGGGTTAGGGATAAGGGATCCCATTAGCATTAAGGGTCTTCCTTACTGTAGGGTTAAGGGTTAGGCTTAGAGTTAAAGGTTAAGGTTAGGGTCAGTGTTAAGATTTAGGGTGAGGGTTAACGGTTAGGGTAAAGGTTAAGCGTTAGGGTTAGGGATTAGTGATTAGGGATTTTGGTTAGTGTTAGGGTTAGCGGTTAGGAGTTAGTGTTTTATGAAGGGGTATGGTTAGAATTAGGATTGGGGTTAGAGTTAGGGTGAGGTATAGGGGTTAGGTTTAGGGGTTAGTTTTGGGGTAAAAGGATAGGATTAGGGTTACGGGTTGGGCTTAGGTTTAGGGTTAAAGTTTACTGCTAGGGTTAGGGATAGGGTTCAGGGTTAGCTTTAGGGGTTCTGGTTAGGGTTAGGTGTTAGGTTAGTGTCAGGGTTAGGTCTAGTCGTGAGG
The DNA here is from genome assembly GCF_041146395.1 of Eulemur rufifrons. Lineage (NCBI taxonomy): Eukaryota > Metazoa > Chordata > Mammalia > Primates > Lemuridae > Eulemur > Eulemur rufifrons. The sequence goes on along the minus strand of NW_027182857.1, from coordinate 840,488 downwards.
TTAAGGTTTAGGGTTAGCTTTAAGAGCTAGGGTTAGGTTTAATGGTTAGGATTAGGATTACGGTTAAGGGTTAGGGTAAGGCTTAGGGGTTAGGTTGAAGGGATAGGGTGCAGGGTTAGGGTTTTTGTTAGGCATAGCGTTGGGGTTAGAAGTAAGGGTTACTGTCAGTGTTAGGGTTGTAGGTAGGGTACGGTTAGGGTTAGCGGTTTAGAATTAGGGTTAGGGATTAGGTGTCACAGTGATGACTAGGAGATAGGGTTAGAATTATGGGATAGGGGTTGTTCTCAGGAAATGGGTTATGCATTAACGTTAGGATAAGAGGTTAAAGTTAGGCGCACGGTGAGGTTTACGTGTTAAGGGGAGAAATAGGAACAGGGTTGGGTGTTATGTTCAGGGTTAGGGTTATCTGTTAAAGGTATTGTTTATGGTTAGCGCACAGGCCCTGTCTGCATTAGGCGGGCGGGGGGAGTTTAGGGGGCTGGGATTGTACCCGGGAACCCACTCTATCATACTCTGGGTATGGTCCCGTGGGTTTCATGCAGGACACAGTGGTAGAGCCTCCTTTGACGCATGGCATGGGAGGATGGCAGACTTTCTAAACTCTAAGAAAGTAAGAAGTCTGAGAATTAGATTTAGGGTTCGGATTCTGGTTAGGGTTAAGGATGAAGTTTAGTGTTAGGGTGAGGGCTTAGGGTTAGGGCTTAGGGTTAGGGTTAAATGTTACTCTTAGGTTTAACGGTTACACTTTGGTTTAGGGTTGAGGTTTACGGTTAGGGTTAAGATGAGGGGTTAGGGTTTGCTACAGGGTTAGGGTTAAGTGTTAGGTTTAGGGTTGAAGATTAGGATTAGGGTTAGGATTAAAGGTTAGCGTGAGAGTTAACGCTTAGGGTTAAGGTTAAGAGTTAGGGTTCAGGGTTAGGTTTAGGGTTAGGGTTCGTTTTAGGGTTAGAGTTATGTGCTATGGTTTGTGTTAGAGGTTAGGGTTAGGTTTATTGTTCACGGTTAGGGTTAAGTTTAGGGGTTAGCATTAGGGTTAGGGTTAGGGTTAAGGGATAGGAATAGGGTTAAGTGTTGGGCTTAGGGTAGGGTTTAGTGTTAGGGTTATCATTAAGGATTATGTTTAGGGTTAGGGTTAAATGCTTGTTGCGGTTAATGGTTATCGTCAGGTATAAGGTTCACGGATAGGGTTAGTGTTAAGGGTTATGGGTAGGTTTAGGGTTCAGGGTTAGAGTTAGCATTAGGGCTTAAGGTTAGGATTAGGCGGTAGGTTAGATTTAGGGTTAGATCTAGGCGTTAGGGTAAGGGCTAGCGTTAGGGTTAAGAGATAGGGTTAGGTTTAATGCTTAGGATTAGGGTTAGGGTTTGGGGTTAAAGTAAGTGTTAGGGGTTAGGTTTAAGGATCCAAGGTTAGGGTTATTTTTAGCTGTAGTGTTAGGGTTAGGGATAAGGGATCCCATTAGCATTAAGGGTCTTCCTTACTGTAGGGTTAAGGGTTAGGCTTAGAGTTAAAGGTTAAGGTTAGGGTCAGTGTTAAGTTTTAGGGTGAGGGTTAACGGTTAGGGTAAAGGTTAAGCGTTAGGGTTAGGTATTAGTGATTAGGGTTTTTGGTTAGTGTTAGGGTTAGCGGTTAGGAGTTAGTGTTTTATGAAGGGGTATGGTTAGAATTAGGATTGGGGTTAGAGTTAGGGTGAGGTATAGGGGTTAGGTTTAGGGGTTAGTTTTAGGGTAAAAGGATAGGATTAGGGTTACGGGTTGGGCTTAGGTTTAGGGTTAAAGTTTACTGCTAGGGTTAGGGATAGGGTTCAGGGTTAGCTTTAGGGGTTCTGCTTAGGGTTAGGTGTTAGGTTAGTGTCAGGGTTAGGTCTAGTCGTGAGGGTAATGTTTAGGGTTAGCTTTAAGAGCTAGGGTTAGGTTTAATGGTTAGGATTAGGATTAGGGTTAAGGGTTAGGGTAAGGCTTAGGGGTTAGGGTGAAGGGTTAGGGTCAAGGGTTAGGGTTTTTGTTAGGCATAGCTTTGGGGTTAGAAGTAAGCGTTACTGTCAGTGTTAGGGTTGTAGGTAGGGTTACGGTTAGGGTTAGCGGTTTAGAATTAGGGTTAGGGATTAGGTGTCACAGTGATGACTAGGAGATAGGGTTAGAATTATGGGATAGGGGTTGTTCTCAGGAAATGGTTTATGCGTTAACGTTAGGATAAGTGGTTAAAGTTAGGCGCACGGTGAGGTTTACGTGTTAAGGGGAGAAATAGGAACAGGGTTGGGTGTTATGTTCAGGGTTAGGGTTCTCTGTTAAAGTTATTGTTTATGCTTAGCGCACGGGCCCTGTCTGCATTAGGCGGGCGGGGGGAGTTTAGGGGGCTGGGATTGTACCCGGGATCCCACTCTATCATACTCTGTTTATTGGCCCGTGGGTTTCATGCAGGACACAGTGGTAGAGCCTCCTTTCACGCATGGCATGGGAGGATTGCAGGCTTTCTAAACTCTAAGAAAGCAAGAAGTCTGAGAATTAGATTTAGGGTTAGGATTATGGTTAGAGTTAAGGATGAAGTTTAGTGTTAGGGTGAGGGCTTAGGGTTAGGGATTAGGGTTAGGGTTAAAGGTTACTCTTAATTTTAACGGTTACACTTTGGATTAGGGTTGAGGTTTACGGTTAGGGTTAAGATGACGGGTTAGGGTTAGGTACAGGGTTAGGGTTAAGTGTTAGGTTTAGGGTTGAAGATTAGGATTAGGGTTAGGATTAAAGGTTAGCGTGAGAGTTAACGCTTAGGGTTAAGGTTAAGAGTTAGGGTTTAGAGTTAGGGTTAGGGTTAGTTTTAGGGTTAGAGTTATGTGCTATGGTTTGTGTTAGCGGTTAGGGTTAGGTTTATTGGTCACGGTTAGGGTTACGTTAAGGGGGTAGCATTAGGGTTAGGGTTAGGGTTAAGGGATAGGATTAGGGATAAGTGTTGGGCTTAGGGTTAGGGTTTAGTGTTAGGGTTAAAATTAAGGATTAGGGTTAGGGTCATGGTTAAATGTTGGGTGCGGGTAATGGTTAGGGTCAGGGTTAAGGTTCACGGATAGGGTTAGTGTTAAGGGTTATGGGTAGGTTTAGGGTTCAGGGTTAGTGTTAGCATTAGTGCTTAAGGTTAAGATTAGGCGGTAGGTTAGATTTAGGGTTAGATCTAGGCGTTAGGGTAAGGGCTAGCGTTAGGGTTAAGAGATAGGGTTAGGTTTAATGCTTAGGATTAGGGTTAGGGTTTGGGGTTAAAGTAAGTGTTAGGGGTTAGGTTTCAGGATCAAAGATTAGGGTTATTTTAAGCTGTGGTGTTAGGGTTAGGGATAAGGGATCCCATTAGCATTAAGGGTCTTCCTTACTGTAGGGTTAAGGGTTAGGCTTAGAGTTAAAGGTTAAGGTTAGGGTCAGTGTTAAGATTTAGGGTGAGGGTTAACGGTTAGGGTAAAGGTTAAGCGTTAGGGATTAGTGATTAGGGTTTTTGGTTAGTGTTAGGGTTAGCGGTTAGGAGTTAGTGTTTTATGAAGGGGTATGGTTAGAATTAGGATTGGGGTTAGAGTTAGGGTGAGGTATAGGGGTTAGGTTTAGGAGTTAGATTTAGGGTAAAAGGATAGGATTAGGGTCACGGGTTGGCCTTAGGTTTAGGGTTAAAATTTACTGCTGGGGTTAGGGATAGGGTTCAGGGTTAGCTTTAGGGGTTCTGGTTAGTGTTAGGTGTTAGGTTAGTGTCAGGGTTAGGTCTAGTCATGAGGGTAAGGTTTAGGGTTAGCTTTAAGAGCTAGGGTTAGGTTTAATGGTTAGGATTAGGATTAGGGTTAAGGGTTAGGGTAAGGCTTAGCGGTTAGGGTGAAGGGTTAGGGTTCTTGTTAGGCATAGCGTTGGGGTTAGAAGTAAGGGTTACTGTCAGTGTTAGGGTTGTAGGTAGGGTTACGGTTAGGGTTAGCGGTTTAGAATTAGGGTTAGGGATTAGGTGTCACAGTGATGACTAGGAGATAGGGTTAGAATTATGGGATAGGGGTTGTTGTCAGGAAATGGGTTATGCATTAACGTTAGGATAAGAGGTTAAAGTTAGGCGCACGGTGAGGTTTACGTGTTAAGGGGAGAAATAGGAACAGGGTTGGGTGTTATGTTCAGGGTTAGGGTTATCTGTTAAAGGTATTGTTTATGCTTAGCGCACGGGCCCTGTATGCATTAGGCGGGCGGGGGGAGTTTAGGGGGCTGGGATTGTACCCGGGAACCTACTCTATCATACTCTGGGTATGGGCCCGTGGGTTTCATGCAGGACACAGTGGTAGAGCCTCCTTTCACGCATGGCATGGGAGGATTGCAGGCTTTCTAAACTCTAAGAAAGCAAGAAGTCTCAGAATTAGATTTAGGGTTAGGATTCTGGTTAGGGTTAAGGATGAAGTTTAGTGTTAGGGTGAGGGCTTAGGGTTAGGGATTAGGGTTAGGGTTAAAGGTTACTCTTAGGTTTAACGGTTACACTTTGGTTTAGGGTTGAGGTTTACTGTTAGGGTTAAGATGAGGGGTTAGGGTTTGGTACAGGGTTAGGGTTAAGTGTTAGGTTTAGGGTTGAAGATTAGGATTAGGGTTCGGATTAAAGTTTAGCGTGAGAGTTAACGCTTAGGGTTAAGGTTAAGAGTTAGGGTTTAGGGTTAGGGTTAGTGTTAGTTTTAGGTTTAGAGTTATGTGCTATGGTTTGTGTTAGAGGTTAGGGTTAGGTTTACTGGTCATGGTTAGGGTTACGTTTATGGGTTAGCATTAGGGTTAGGGTTAAGGTTAGGGTTAAGGGATAGGATTAGGGTTAAGTATTGGGCTTAGGGTTAAGGTTTAGTCTTAGGGTTAGCATTAAGGATTAGGGTTAGGGTCAGGGTTAAATGCTTGAGTGCGCGTAATGGTTAGGGTCAGGGTTAAGGTTCACGGATAGGGTTAGTGTTAAGGGTTACGGGTAGGTTTAGGGATCAGGGTTAGTGTTAGCATTAGGGCTTAAGGTTAGGATTAGGCGGTACGTTAGATTTAGGGTTAGATCTAGGCGTTAGGGTAAGGGCTAGCGTTAGGGTTAAGAGATAGGGTTAGGTTTAATGCTTAGGATTAGGGTTAGGGTTTGGGGTTAAAGTAAATGTTAGGGGTTAGGTTTAAGGATCCAAGGTTAGGGTTATTTTTAGCTGTAGTGTTAGGGTTAGGGATAAGGGATCCCATTAGCATTAAGGGTCCTCCTTACTGTAGGGTTAAGGGTTAGGCTTAGAGTTAAAGGTTAAGGTTAGGGTCAGTGTTAAGATTTAGGGTGAGGGTTAACGGTTAGGGTAAAGGTTAAGCGTTAGGGTTAGGGATCAGTCATTAGGGTTTTTGGTTAGTGTTAGGGTTAGCGGTTAGGAGTTAGTGTTTTATGAAGGGGTATGGTTAGAATCAGGATTGGGGTTAGAGTTAGGGTGAGGTATAGGGGTTAGGTTTAGGGGTTAGTTTTAGGGTAAAAGGATAGGATTAGGGTTACGGGTTGGGC
>NW_027182857.1:765000-770000 GCF_041146395.1 Eulemur rufifrons | reverse complement strand
GTTAGGGGTTAGGGTTAGGGTTATGGGTTAGGGTTAGGGTTAGGGGTTAGGGTTAGGGTTAGGGTTAGGTTAGGGTTAGGGTTAAGGGATAGGCTTAGGGTTAAGTGTTGGGATTAGGGTGAGGCTTTAGTGTTAGGGTTATCATTAAGGATTAGGGTTAGGATCAGGGTTAAATGCTTGGGTGCGGGTAATAGTTAGGGTCAGGGTTAAGGTTCACGGATAGGGTTAGTGTTAAGGGTTACGGGTAGGTTTAGGGTTCAGGGTTAGAGTTACCATTAGGGCTTAAGGTTAGGATTAGGCGGTAGGTTATATTTAGGGTTAGATCTAGGCGTTAGGGTAAGGGCTAGCGTTAGGGTTAAGAGATAGGATTAGGTTTAATGCTTAGGATGAGGGTTAGGGTTTGGGGTTAAAGTAAGTGTTAGGGGTTAGGTTTAAGGATCCAAGGTTAGGGTTATTTTTAGCTGTAGTGTTAGGGTTAGGTATAAGGGATCCCATTAGCATTAAGGGTCTTCCTTACTGTAGGGTTAAGGGTTAGGCTTAGAGTTAAAGGTTAAGGTTAGGGTCAGTGTTAAGATTTAGGGTGAGGGTTAACGGTTAGGGTAAAGGTTAAGTGTTAGGGTTAGGGATTAGTGATTAGGGTTTTTGGTTAGTGTTAGGTTAGCGGTTAGTGTTTTATGAAGGGGTATGCTTAGAATTAGGATTGGGGTTAGAGTTAGGGTGAGGTATAGGGGTTAGGTTTAGGGGTTAGTTTTAGGGTAAAAGGATAGGATTAGGGTTACGGGTTGGGCTTACGTTTAGGGTTAAAGTTTACTTCTAGGGTTAGGGATAGGGTTCAGGGTTAGCTTTAGGGGTTCTGGTGAGGGTTAACTGTTAGGTTAGTGTCAGGGTTAGGTCTAGTCGTGAGGGTAAGGTTTAGGGTTAGCTTTAAGAGCTAGGGTTAGGTTTAATGGTTAGGATTAGGATTAGGGTTAAGGGTTAGGGTAAGTCTTAGGGGTTAGGGTGAAGGGTTAGGGTCAAGGGTTAGGGTTTTTGTTAGGCATAGCGTTGGGGTTAGAAGTAAGGGTTACTGTCAGTGTTAGGGTTGTAGGTTGGGTTACGGTTAGGGTTAGCGGTTTGGAATTAGGGTTAGGGATTAGGTGTCACAGTGATGACTAGGAGATAGGGTTAGAATTATGGGATAGGGGTTGTTCTCAGGAAATGGGTTATGCATTAACGTTAGGATAAGAGGTTAAAGTTAGGCGCACGGTGAAGTTTACGTGTTAAGGGGAGAAATAGGAACAGGTTGGGTGTTATGTTCAGGGTTAGGGTTATCTGTTAAAGGTATTCTTTATGCTTAGCGCACGGGCCCTGTCTGCATTAGGCGGGCGGGGGGGCGTTTTGGGGGCTGGGATTGTACCGGGAACCCACTCTATCATACTCTGCGTATGGGCCCGTGGGTTTCATACAGGACACAGTGGTAGAGCCTCCTTTCACGTATGGCATGGGAGGATTGCAGGCTTTCTAAACTCTAAGAAAGCAAGAAGTCTGAGAATTAGATTTAGGGTTAGGATTATGGTTAGGGTTAAGGATGAAGTTTAGTGTTAGGGTGAGGGCTTAGGGTTAGAGATTAGGGTTAGGGTTAAAGGTTACTCTTAGGTTTAACGGTTACACTTTGGTTTAGGGTTGAGGTTTACGGTTAGGGTTAAGATGAGGGGTTAGGGTTTGGTACAGGGTTAGGGTTAAGTGTAAGGTTTAGGGTTGAAGATTAGGATTAGGGTTAGGATTATAGGATAGCGTGAGAGTTAACGCTTAGTGTTAAGGTTAAGAGTTAGGGTTTAGGGTTAGGTTTAGGGTTAGGGTTAGTTTTAGGGTTAGAGTTATGTGCTATGGTTTGTGTTAGAGGTTAGGTTTAGGTTTACTGGTGACGGTTAGGGTTATGTTTAGGGGTTAGCATTAGGGTTAGGGTTAGGGTTAGGGTTAAGGGATAGGATTACGGTTAAGTGTTGGCCTTAGGGTTAGGGTTTAGTGTTAGGGTTATCATTAAGGACTAGGGGTAGTGTCAGGGTTAAATGCCTGGGTTCGGGGAATGGTTAGGATCAGGGTTAAGGTTCACGGATAGGGTTAATGTTAAGGGTTACGGGTACGTTTAGGGTTCAGGGTTAGAGTTAGCATTAGGGCTTAAGGTTAGGATTAGGCGGTAGGTTCGATTTAGGGTTAGATCTAGGCGTTCGGGTAAGGGCTAGCGTTAGGGTTAAGAGATAGGGTTAGGTTTAATGCTTAGGATTAGGGTTAGGGTTTGGGGTTAAAGTAAGTGTTAGGGGTTAGGTTTAAGAATGAAAGGTTACAGTTATTTTTAGCTGTAGTGTTAGGGTTAGGGATAAGGGATCCCATTAGCATTAAGGGTCTTCCTTACTGTAGGGTTAAGGGTTAGGCTTAGAGTTAAAGGTGAAGGTTAGGGTCAGTGTTAAGATTTAGGGTGAGGGTTAACGGTTAGGGTAAAGGTTAAGTGTTAGGGTTAGCGATTAGTGATTAGGGTTTTTGGTTAGTGTTAGGTTTAGCGGTTAGGAGTTAGTGTTTTATGAAGGGGTATGGTTAGAATTAGGATTGGGGTTAGAGTTAGGGTGAGGTATAGGGGTTAGGTTTAGGGGTTAGTTTTAGGGTAAAAGGATAGGATTAGGGTTACGGGTTGGGCTTAGGTTTAGGGTTAAAGTTTACTGCTAGGGTTAGGGATAGGGTTCAGGCTTAGCTTTAGTGGTTCTGGTTAGGGTTAGGTGTTAGGTTAGTGTCAGGGTTAGTTCTAGTCGTGAGGGCAAGGTTCAGGGTTATCTTTAAGAGCTAGGGTTAGGTTTAAAGGTTAGGATTAGGATTAGGGTTAAGGGTTAGGGTAAGGCTTAGGGGTGACGGTGAAGGGTTAGGGTAAAGGGTTAGGGTTATTGTTATTCATAGCGTTGGGTTTAGAAGTAAGGGTTACTGTCAGTGTTAGGGTTGTAGGTAGGGTTACGGTTAGGGTTAGCGGTTTAGAATTAGGGTTAGGGATTAGGTGTCACAGTGATGACTAGGAGATAGGGTTAGAATTTTGGGATGCGGTTGTTCTCAGGAAATGGGTTATGCATTAACGTTAGGATAAGAGGTTAAAGTTAGGCGCACGGTGAGGTTTACGTGTTAAGGGGAGAAATAGGAACAGGGTTGGGTGCTATGTTCAGGGTTAGGGTTATCTGTTAAAGGTATTGTTTATGCTTAGCGCACGGGCCCTGTCTGCATTAGGCGGGCGGGGGGAGTTTAGGGGGCTGGGATTGTACCCGGGAACCCACTCTATCATACTCTGGGTATGGGCCCGTGGGTTTCATGCAGGACACAGTGGTAGAGCCTCCTTTCACGCATGGCATGGGAGGATTGCAGGCTTTCTAAACTCTAAGAAAGCAAGAAGTCTGAGAATTAGATTTAGGGTTATGATTCTGGTTAGGGTTAAGGATGAAGTTTAGTGTTAGGTTGAGGGCTTAGGGTTAGGGCTTATGGTTAGGGTTAAAGGTTACTCTTAGGTTTAACGGTTACACTTTATTTTAGGGTTGAGGTTTACAGTTAGGCTTAAGATGAGGGGTTAGGGTTTGGTACAGGGTTAGGGTTAAGTATTAGGTTTAGGGTTTAAGATTAGGATTACGGTTAGGATTAAAGGTTAGCGTGAGAGTTAACGCTTAGGGTTAAGCTTAAGAGTTAGGGGTTAGGGTTAGGTTTAGGGTTCGTTTTAGGGTTAGAGTTATGTGCTATGGTTTGTGTTAGAGGTTAGGGTTAGGTTTAATGGTCACGGTGAGGGTTACGTTTAGGGGTTACCATTAGGGTTAGGGTTAACTGATAGGATTAGGGTTAAGTGTTGGACTTAGGGTTAGGGTTTAGTGTTAGGGTTATCATTAAGGATTAGGGGTAGGGTCAGGGTTAAATGCTTGGGTGCGGGTAATGGTTAGGGTCAGGGTTAAGGTTGACGGATAGGGTTAGTGTTAAGGGTTACGGGTAGGTTTAGGGTTCAGGGTTAGATTTAGCATTAGGGCTTAAGGTTAGGATTAGGCGGTAGGTTAGATTTAGGGTTAGATCTAGGCGTTAGGGTAAGGGCTAGCGTTAGGGTTAAGAGATAGGGTTAGGTTTAATGCTTAGGATTAGGGTTAGGGTTTGGGGTTAAAGTAAGTGTTAGGGGTTAGGTTTAAGAATCAAAGGTTAGGGTTATTTTTAGCTGTAGTGTTAGGGTTAGGGATAAGGGATCCCATTAGCATTAAGGGTCTTCCTTACTGTAGGGTTAAGGGTTAGGCTTAGAGTTAAAGGTTAAGGTTAGGGTCAGTGTTAATATTTGGGGTGAGGGTTAACGGTTAGGGTAAAGGTTAAGCGTTAGGGTTAGGGATTAGTGATTAGGGTTTTTGGTTAGTGTTAGGGTTAGCGGTTAGGAGTTAGTGTTTTATGAAGGGGTATGGTTAGAATTAGGGTTGGGGTTAGAGTTAGGGTGAGGTATAGGGGTTAGGTTTAGGGTAAAAGGATAGGATTAGGGTTACGGGTTGGGCTTAGGTTTAGGGTTAAAGTTTACTGCTAGGGTTAGGGATAGGGTTTAGGGTTAGCTTTAGGGGTCTGGTTAGGGTCAGGTGTTAGGTTAGTGTCAGGGTTAGGTCTAGTCGTGAGGGTAAGGTTTAGGATTAGCTTTAAGAGCTAGGATTAGGTTTAAAGGTTAGGATTAGGATTAGGGTTAAGGGTTAGGGTAAGGCTTAGGGGTTAGGGTGAAGGGTTAGGGTCAAGGGTTAGGGTTTTTGTTAGGCATAGCGTTGGGGTTAGAAGTAAGGGTTACTGTCAGTGTTAGGGTTGTAGGTAGGGTTACGGTTAGCGTTAGCGGTTTAGAATTAGGGTTAGGGATTAGGTGTCACAGTGATGACTAGGAGATAGGGTTAGAATTATGGGATAGGGGTTGTTCTCAGGAAATGGGTTATGCATTAACGTTAGGATAAGAGGTTAAAGTTAGGCGCACGGTGAGGTTTACGTGTTAAGGG
>NW_027182857.1:755000-757500 GCF_041146395.1 Eulemur rufifrons | reverse complement strand
TGGTTAGGATTAGGATTAGGGTTAAGGGTTAGGGTAAGGCTTAGGGGTTAGGGTGAAGGGTTAGGGTGAAGGGTTAGGGTTTTTGTTAGGCATAGCGTTGGGTTTAGAAGTAAGGGTTACTGTCAGTGTTAGGGTTGTAGGTAGGGTTACGGTTAGGGTTAGCGGTTTAGAATTAGGGTTAGGGATTAGGTGTCACAGTGATGACTAGGAGATAGGGTTAGAATTATGGGATAGGGGTTGTTCTCAGGAAATGGGTTATGCATTAACGTTAGGATAAGAGGTTAAAGTTAGGCGCACGGTGAGGTTTACGTGTTAAGGGGAGAAATAGGAACAGGGTTGGGAGTTATGTTCAGGGTTAGGGTTATCTGTTAAAGGTATTGTTTATGCTTAGCGCACGGGCCCTGTCTGCATTGGGCCGGCGGGGGGAGTTTAGGGGGCTGGGATTGTACCCGGGAACCCACTCTATCATACTCTGGGTATGGGCCCGTGGGTTTCATGCAGGACACAGTGGCAGAGCCTCCTTTCACGCATGGCATGGGAGGATTGCAGGTCTTCTAAACTCTAAGAAAGCAAGAAGACTGAGAATTAGATTTAGGGTTAGGATTATGGTTAGGGTTAAGGATGAAGTTTAGTGTTAGGGTGAGGGCTTAGGGTTAGGAATTAGGGTTAGGGTTAAAGGTTACCCTTAGGTTTAACGGTTACACTTTGGTTTAGGGTTGAGGTTTACGGTTAGGGTTAAGATGAGGGGTTAGGGTTTGGTACAGGGTTAGGGTTATGTGTTAGGTTTAGGGTTGAAGATTAGGATTAGGGTTAGGATTAAAGGTTAGTGTGAGAGTTAACGCTTAGTGTTAAGGTTAAGAGTTAGGGTTTAGGGTTAGGTTTAGGGTTAGTTTTAGAGTTAGAGTTATGTGCTATGGTTTGTGTTAGAGGTTAGGGTTAGGTTTACTGGTCACGGCTAGGGTTAGGTTTAGGGGGTAGCATTAGGGTTAGGCTTATGGTTAGGGTTAAGGGATAGGATTAGGGATAAGTGTTGGGCTTAGGGTTAGGGTTTAGTGTTAGGGTTATCATTAAGGATTAGGGGTAGGGTCAGGGTTAAATGCTTGGGTGCGGGTAATGGTTAGGGTCAGGGTTAAGGTTGACGGATAGGGTTAGTGTTAAGGGTTACGGGTAGGTTTAGGGTTCAGGGTTAGACTTAGCATTAAGGCTTAAGGTTAAGATTAGGCGGTAGGTTAGATTTAGGGTTAGATCTAGGCGTTAGGGTAAGGGCTAGCGTTAGGGATAAGAGATAGGGTTACGTTTAATGCTTAGTATTAGGGTTAGGGTTTGGGGTTAAAGTAAGTGTTAGGGGTTAGGTTTAAGGATCAAAGGTTAGGGTTATTTTTAGCTGTAGTGTTAGGGTTAGGGATAAGGGATCCCATTAGCATTAAGGGTCTTCCTTACTGTAGGGTTAAGGGTTAGGCTTAGAGTTAAAGGTTAAGGTTAGGGTCAGTGTTAAGATTTAGGGTGAGGGTTAACGGTTAGGGTAAAGTTTAAGCGTTAGGGTTAGGGATTAGTGATTAGGGATTTTGGTTAGTGTTAGGGTTAGCGGTTAGGAGTTAGTGTTTTATGAAGGGGTATGGTTAGAATTAGGATTGGGGTTAGAGTTAGGGTGAGGTATAGGGGTTAGGTTTAGGGGTTAGTTTTAGGGTAAAAGGATAGGATTAGGGTTACGGGTTGGGCTTAGGTTTAGGGTTAAAGTTTACTGCTAGGGTTAGGGATAGGGTTCAGGCTTAGCTTTAGGGGTTCTGGTTAGGGTTAGGTGTTAGGTTAGTGTCAGGGTTAGGTCTAGTCGTGAGGGTAAGGTTTAGGGTTAGCTTTAAGAGCTAGGGTTAGGTTTAATGGTTAGGATTATGATTAGGGTTAAGGGTTAGGGTAAGGCTTAAGGGTTAGGGTGAAGGGATAGGTCAAGGGTTAGGGTTTTTGTTAGGGTCAGGGTCAGGGTCAGGGGTTAGGGGTTAGGGTTAGGGTTAGGGGTTAGGGTTAGGGTTAGGGGTTAGGGTTAGGTTTAGGGTTAGGGGGTTAGGGTTATGGTTGGGGTTGGGGTTAGGGTTAGGGTTAGGGGTTAGGGTTAGTGTTAGGGGTTAGGGTTAGGGTTAGGGTTCGGGATCGGGTTAGGGTTAGGGTTAGGGTTGTGTTAGGGTTAGGGCTAGGGTTGGGTTAGGGTTAGGGTTAGGGTAGGGGTAGGGGTAGGGGTAGGGGTTAGGTTTATGGTTAGGGATGGGTTTGGGGTCGGGTTAGGGTTAGGGTTAGGGGTTAGGGTTAGGTGTTAGTGTTAGCGGTTAGGGGTTAGGGTTAGGGGTTAGGGTTTGGGTTAGGGGTTAGGTTTAGGGTTAGGGTTAGGGGTAGGGTTAGGGGTTAGGGGTAGGGTTAGGGTTAGGGGTTAGGGTTAGGGTTAGGGGTAGGGGTTGGGGTTAGGGGTTAGGGTTAGGGTTAGGGGTTATGGGTAGGGTTAGGGTTAGGG
>NW_027182857.1:732500-742500 GCF_041146395.1 Eulemur rufifrons | reverse complement strand
GCTTAGGATTAGGGTTAGGGTTTGGGGTTAAAGTAAGTGTTAGGGGTTAGGTTTCAGGATCAAAGGTTAGGGTTATTTTTAGCTGTAGTGTTAGGGTTAGGGATAAGGGATCCCATTAGCATTAAGGGTCTTCCTTACTGTAGGGTTAAGGGTTAGGCTTAGAGTTAAAGGTTAAGGTTAGGGTCAGTGTTAAGATTTGGGGTGAGGGTTAACGGTTAGGGTAAAGGTTAAGCGTTAGGGTTAGGGATTAGTGATTAGGGTTTTTGGTTAGTGTTAGGGTTAGCGGTTAGGAGTTAGTGTTTTATGAAGGGGTATGGTTAGAATTAGGATTGGGGTTAGAGTTAGGGTGAGGTATAGGGGTTAGGTTTAGGGTAAAAGGATAGGATTAGGGTTACGGGTTGGGCTTAGGTTTAGGGTTAAAGTTTACAGCTAGGGTTAGGGATAGGGTTCAGGGTCAGCTTTAGGGGTCTGGTTAGGGTTAGGTGTTAGGTTAGTGTCAGGGTTAGGTCTAGTCGTGAGGGTAAGGTTTAGGGTTAGGTTTAAGAGCTAGGGTTAGGTTTAATGGTTAGGATTAGGATTAGGGTTAAGGGTTAGGGTAAGGCTTAGGGGTTAGGGTGAAGGGTTAGGGTGAAGGGTTAGGGTTTTTGTTAGGCATAGCGTTTGGTTTAGAAGTAAGGGTTACTGTCAGTGTTAGGGTTGTAGGTAGGGTTACGGTTAGGGTTAGCGGTTTAGAATTAGGGTTAGGGATTAGGTGTCACAGTGATGACTAGGAGATAGGGTTAGAATTATGGGATAGGGGTTGTTCTCAGGAAATGGGTTATGCATTAACGTTAGGATGAGAGGTTAAAGTTAGGCGCACGGTGAGGTTTACGTGTTAAGGGGAGAAATAGGAACACGGTTGGGAGTTATGTTCAGGGTTAGGGTTATCTGTTAAAGGTATTGTTTATGCTTAGCGCACGGGCCCTGTCTGCATTGGGCGGGCGGGGGGAGTTTAGGGGGCTGGGATTGTACCCGGGAACCCACTCTATCATACTCTGGGTATGGGCCCGTGGGTTTCATGCAGGACACAGTGGCAGAGCCTCCTTTCACGCATGGCATGGGAGGATTGCAGGTCTTCTAAACTCTAAGAAAGCAAGAAGACTGAGAATTAGATTTAGGGTTAGGATTATGGTTAGGGTTAAGGATGAAGTTTAGTGTTAGGGTGAGGGCTTAGGGTTAGGAATTAGGGTTAGGGTTAAAGGTTACCCTTAGGTTTAACGGTTACACTTTGGTTTAGGGTTGAGGTTTACGGTTAGGGTTAAGATGAGGGGTTAGGGTTTGGTACAGGGTTAGGGTTATGTGTTAGGTTTAGGGTTGAAGATTAGGATTAGGGTTAGGATTAAAGGTTAGTGTGAGAGTTAACGCTTAGGGTTAAGGTTAAGAGTTAGGGTTTAGGGTTAGCTTTAGGGTTAGTTTTAGAGTTAGAGTTATGTGCTATGGTTTGTGTTAGAGGTTAGGGTTAGGTTTACTGGTCACGGCTAGGGTTAGGTTTAGGGGGTAGCATTAGGGTTAGGCTTATGGTTAGGGTTAAGGGATAGGATTAGGGATAAGTGTTGGGCTTAGGGTTAGGGTTTAGTGTTAGGGTTATCATTAAGGATTAGGGGTAGGGTCAGGGTTAAATGCTTGGGTGCGGGTAATGGTTAGGGTCAGGGTTAAGGTTGACGGATAGGGTTAGTGTTAAGGGTTACGGGTAGGTTTAGGGTTCAGGGTTAGACTTAGCATTAGGGCTTAAGGTTAGGATTAGGCGGTAGGTTAGATTTAGGGTTAGATCTAGGCGTTAGGGTAAGGGCTAGCGTTAGGGTTAAGAGATAGGGTTACGTTTAATGCTTAGTATTAGGGTTAGGGTTTGGGGTTAAAGTAAGTGTTAGGGGTTAGGTTTAAGGAGCAAAGGTTAGGGTTATTTTTAGCTGCAGTGTTAGGGTTAGGGATAAGGGATCCCATTAGCATTAAGGGTCTTCCTTACTGTAGTGTTAAGGGTTAGGCTTAGAGTTAAAGGTTAAGGTTAGGGTCAGTGTTAAGACTTAGGGTGAGGGTTAACGGTTAGGGTAAAGGTTAAGCGTTAGGTTTAGGGATTAGTGATTAGGGTTTTTGGTTAGTGTTAGGGTTAGCGGTTAGGAGTTTGTGTTTTATGAAGGGGTATGGTTAGAATTAGGATTGGGGTTAGAGTTAGGGTGTGGTATAGGGGTTTATTTTAGGGCTTAGGTTTAGGGGTTAGTTTTAGGGCAAAAGGATAGGATTAGGGTTACGGGTTGGGCTTAGGTATAGTGTTAAAGTTTACTGCTGGGGTTAGGGATAGGGTTCAGGGTTAGCTTTAGGGGTTCTGGTTAGTTTTAGGTGTTAGGTTAGTGTCAGGGTTAGGTCTAGTCGTGAGGGTAAGGTTTAGGGTTAGCTTTAAGAGCTAGGGTTAGGTTTAATGGTTAGGATTAGGATTAGGGATAAGGGTTAGGGTAAGGCTTAGGGGTTAGGGTGAAGGGTTAGGGTGAAGGATTAGGGTTTTTGTTAGGCATAGCGTTGGGTTTAGAAGTAAGGGTTACTGTCAGTGTAAGGGTTGTACGTAGGGTTACGATTAGGGTTAGCGGTTTAGAATTAGGGTTAGGGATTAGGTGTCACAGTGATGACTAGGAGATAGGGTTAGAATTATGGGATAGGGGTTGTTCTCAGGAAATGGGTTATGCATTAACGTTAGGATAAGAGGTTAAAGTTAGGCGCACGGTGAGGTTTACGTGTTAAGGGGAGAAATAGGAACAGGGTTGGGTGTTATGTTCAGGGTTAGGGTTATCTGTTAAAGGTATTGTTTATGCTTAGCGCACGGGCCCTGTCTGCATTAGGCGGGCGGGGGGAGTTTAGGGGGCTGGGATTGTACCCGGGAACCCACTCTATCATACTCTGGGTATGGGCCCGTGGGTTTCATGCAGGACACAGTGGTAGAGCCTCCTTTCACGCATGGCATGGGAGGATTGCAGGCTTTCTAAACTCTAAGAAAGCAAGAAGTCTGAGAATTAGATTTAGGGTTAGGAGTCTGGTTAGGGTTAAGGATGAAGTTTAGTGTTAGGGTGAGGGCTTAGGGTTAGGGATTAGGGTTAGGGTTAAAGGTTACTCTTAGGTTTAACGGTTACACTTTGGTTTAGGGTTGAGGCTTACGGTTAGGGTTAAGATGAGGGGTTAGGGTTTGGTCCAGGGTTAGGGTTAAGTGTTAGGTTTAGGGTTGAAGATTAGGATTAGTGTTAGGATTAAAGGTTAGCGTGAGAGTTAACGCTTAGGGTTAAGGTTAAGAGTTAGGGTTTAGGGTTAGTGTTACGGTAGGGTTAGTTTTAGGGTTAGAGTTATGTGCTATGGTTTGTGTTAGAGGTTAGGGTTAGGTTTACTGGTCACGGTTAGGGTTACGTTTAGGGGGTAGCATTAGGGTTAGGGTTAGGGTTAAGGGATACGATTAGGGTTAAGTGTTGGGCTTAGGGTTAGGGTTTAGTGTTAGGGTTAGCATTAAGGATTAGGGTTAGAATCAGGGTTAAATGCTTGGGTGTGGTAATGGTTAGGGTCAGGGTTAAGGTTCACGGATAGGGTTAGTGTTAAGGGTTACGGGTAGGTTTATGGTTCAGGGTTAGTGTTAGCATTAGGGCTTAAGGTTAGGATTAGGCGGTAGGTTAGATTTAGGGTTAGATCTAGGCGTTACGGTAAGGGCTAGTGTTAGGGTTAAGAGATAGGGTTAGGTAATGCTTAGGATTAGGGTTAGGGTTTGGGGTTAAAGTAAGTGTTAGGGGTTAGGTTTAAGGATCCAAGTTTAGGGTTATTTTTAGCTGTAGTGTTAGGGTTAGGGATAAGGGGTCCCATTAGCATTAAGGGTCTTCCTTACTGTAGGGTTAAGTGTTAGGCTTAGAGTTAAAGGTTAAGGTTAGGGTCAGTGTTAAGATTTAGGGTGAGGGTTAACGGTTAGGGTAAAGGTTAAGCGTTAGGGTTAGGGATTAGTGATTAGGGTTTTTGGTTAGTGTTAGGGTTAGCGGTTAGGAGTTAGTGTTTTATGAAGGGGTATGGTTAGAATTAGGATTGGGGTTAGAGTTAGGGTGAGGTATAGGGGTTAGGTTTAGGGGTTACTTTTAGGGTAAAAGGATAGGATTAGGGTTACGGGTTGGGCTTAGGTTTAGGGTTAAAGTTTACTGCTGGGGTTAGGGATAGGGTTCAGGGTTAGCTTTAGGGGTTCTGGTGAGGGTTAGGTGTTAGATTGGTGTCAGGGTTAGGTCTAGTCGTGAGGGTAAGGTTTAGGGTTAGCTTTAAGAGCTAGGGTTAGGTTTAATGGTTAGGATTAGGATTAGGTTTAAGGGTTAGGGTAAGGCTTAGGGGTTAGGGTGAAGGGTTAGGGTCAAGGGTTAGGGTTTTTGTTAGGCATAGCGTTGGGGTTAGAAGTAAGGGTTACTGTCAGTGTTAGGGTTGTAGGTAGGGTTACGATTACTGTTAGCGGTTTAGAATTAGGGTTAGGGATTAGGTGTCACAGTGATGACTAGGAGATAGGGTTAGAATTATGGGATAGCGGTTGTTCTCAGGAAATGGGTTATGCATTAACGTTAGTATAAGAGGTTAAAGTTAGGCTCACGGTGAGGTTTACGTGTTAAGGGGAGAAATAGGAACAGGGTTGGGTGTTACGTTCAGGGTTAGGGTTATCTGTTAAAGGTATTGTTTATGCTTAGCGCACGGGCCCTGTCTGCATTAGGCGGGCGGGGGGAGTTTAGGGACCTGGGATTGTACCAGGGAACCCACTCTATCATACTCTGGGTATGGGCCCGTGGGTTTCATTCCGGACACAGTGTTAGAGCCTCCTTTCACCCATGGCATGGGAGGATTGCAGGCTTTCTAAACTCTAAGAAAGCAAGAAGTCTGAGAATTAGATTTAGGGTTAGGATTCTGGTTAGGGTTAAGGATGAAGTTTAGTGTTAGGGTCAGGGCTTAGGGTTAGGGATTAGGGTTAAGGTTAAAGGTTACTCTTAGGTTTAACGGTTACACTTTGGTTTAGGGTTGAGGTTTACGGTTAGGGTTAAGATGAGGGGTTAGGGTTTGGTACAGGGTTAGGGTTAAGTGTTAGGTTTAGGGTTGAAGATTAGGATTAGGGTTAGGATTAAAGGTTAGCGTGAGAGTTAACGCTTAGGGTTAAGGTTAAGAGTTAGGGTTTAGTGTTAGGGTTAGGGAAAGGGTTAGTTTTAGTTAGTTTAGTGCTATGGTTTGTGTTAGATGTTAGGGTTAGGTTTACTGGTCACGGTTAGGGTTACGTTTAGGGGTTAGCATTAGGGTTAGGGTTAAGGGATAGGATTAGTGTTAAGTGTTGGGCTTAGGGTTAGGGTTTAGTGTTAGGATTATCATTAAGGATTAGGGGTAGGGTCAGGGTTAAATGCTTGGGTGCGGGTAATGGTTAGGGTCAGGGTTAAGGTTCACGGATAGGGTTAGTGTTAAGGGTTACGGGTAGGTTTAGGGTTCAGGGTTAGAGTTAGCATTAGGGCTTAAGGTTAGGATTAGGCGGTAGGTTAGATTTAGGGTTAGATCTAGGCGTTAGGGTAAGGGCTAGCGTTAGGGTTAAGAGATAGGGTTAGGTTTAATGCTTAGGTTAAGGGTTATGGTTTGGGGTTAAAGTACGTGTTAGGGGTTAGGTTTAAGGATCAAACGTTAGGGTTATTTTTAGCTGTAGTGTTAGGTTTAGGGATAAGGGATCCCATTAGCATTAAGGGTCTTCCTTACTGTAGTGTTAAGGGTTAGGCTTAGAGTTAAAGGTTAAGGTTAGGGTTAATGTTAAGATTTAGGGTGAGGGTTAACGGATAGGGTAAAGGTTAAGCGTTAGGGTTAGGGATTAGTGATTAGGGTTTTTGGTTAGTGTTAGGGTTAGCGGTTAGGAGTTAGTGTTTTATGAAGGGGTATGGTTAGAATTAGGATTGGGGTTAGAGTTAGGGTGAGGTATAGGGGTTAGGTTTAGGGGTTAGTTTTAGGGTAAAAGGATAGGATTAGGGTTACGGGTTGGGCTTAGGTTTAGGGTTAAAGTTTACTGCTAGGGTTAGGGATAGGGTTCAGGGTTAGCTTTAGGGGTTCTGGTTAGAGTTAGGTGTTAGGTTAGTGTCAGGGTTAGGTCTAGTCGTGAGGGTAAGGTTTAGGGTTAGTTTAAGAGCTAGGGTTAGGTTTAATGGTTAGGATTAGGAATAGGGTTAAGGGTTAGGGTAAGGCTTAGGGGTGAGGGTGAAGGGTTAGGGTAAAGGGTTAGGGTTTTTGTTAGGCATAGCGTTGGGGTTAGAAGTAAGGGTTACTGTCAGTGTTAGGGTTGTAGGTAGGGTTACGGTTAGGGTTAGCGGTTTAGAATTAGGGTTAGGGATTAGGTGTCACAGTGATGACTAGGAGATAGGGTTAGAATTATGGGATAGGGGTTGTTCTCAGGAAATGGGTTATGCATTAACGTTAGGATAAGAGGTTAAAGTTAGGCGCACGGTGAGGTTTACGTGTTAAGGGGAGAAATAGGAACAGGGTTGGGTGTTATGTTCAGGGTTAGGGTTATCTGTTAAAGGTATTGTTTATGCTTAGCGCACGGGCCCTGTCTGCATTAGGCGGGCGGGGGGAGTTTAGGGGGCTGGGATTGTACCCCGGAACCCACTCTATCATACTCTGGGTATGGGCCCGTGGGTTTCATGCAGGACACAGTGGTAGAGCCTCCTTTCACGCATGGCATGGGAGGATTGCAGGCTTTCTAAACTCTAAGGAAGCAAGAAGTCTGAGAATTAGATTTAGGGTTAGGATTATGGTTAGGGTTAAGGATGAAGTTTAGTGTTAGTGTGAGGGCTTAGGGTTAGGGCTTAGGGTTAGGGTTAAAGGTTACTCTTAGGTTTAACGGTTACACTTTTTTTTAGGGTTGAGGTTTACGGTTAGGGTTAAGATGAGGGGTTAGGGTTTGGTACAGGGTTAGGGTTAAGTGTTAGGTTTAGGGTTGAAGATTAGGATTAGGGTTAGGATTAAAGGTTAGCGTGAGAGTTAACGCTTAGTGTTAAGCTTAAGAGTTAGGGGTTAGGGTTAGGTTTAGGGTTCGTTTTAGGGTTAGAGTTATGTGCTATGGTTTGTGTTAGAGGTTAGGGTTAGGGTTAGGGTTAGGGTTAGGGATAGGGTTAGTTTTAGTTACTTTAGTGCTATGGTTTGTGTTAGAGGTTAGGGTTAGGTTTACTGGTCACGGTTAGGGTTACGTTTAGGGGTTAGCATTAGGGTTAGGGTTAAGGGATAGGATTAGGGATAAGTGTTGGGCTTAGGGTTAGGGTTTAGTGTTAGGGTTATCATTAAGGATTAGGGGTAGGGTCAGGGTTAAATGCTTGGGTGCGGGTAATGGTTAGGGTCAGGGTTAACGTTGACGGATAGGGTTAGTGTTAAGGGTTACGGGTAGGTTTAGGGTTCAGGGTTAGAGTTAGCATTAGGGCTTAAGGTTAGGATTAGGCGGTAGGTTCGATTTAGGGTTAGATCCAGGCGTTAGGGTAAGGGCTAGCGTTAGGGTTAAGAGATAGGGTTAGGTTTAATGCTTAGGATTAGGGTTAGGGTTTGGGGTTAAAGTAAGTGTTAGGGGTTAGGTTTAAGGATCAAAGGTTAGGGTTATTTTTAGCTGTAGTGTTAGGGTTAGGGATAAGGGATCCCATTAGCATTAAGGGTCTTCCTTACTGTAGGGTTAAGGGTTAGGCTTAGAGTTAAAGGTTAAGGTTAGGGTCAGTGTTAAGATTTGCGGTGAGGGTTAACGGTTAGGGTAAAGGTTAAGCGTTAGGGTTAGGGATTAGTGATTAGGGTTTTTGGTTAGTGTTAGGGTTAGCGGTTAGGAGTTAGTGTTTTATGAAGGGGTATGGTTAGAATTAGGATTGGGGTTAGAGTTAGGGTGAGGTATAGGGGTTAGGTTTAGGGTAAAAGGATGGGATTAGGGTTACGGGTTCGGCTTAGGTTTAGGGTTAAAGTTTACTGCTAGGGTTAGGGATAGGGTTCAGGGTTAGCTTTAGGGGTTCTGGTTAGGGTTAGGTGTTAGGTTACTGTCAGGGTTAGGTCTAGTCGTGAGGGTAAGGTTTAGGGTTAGCTTTAAGAGCTGGGGTTAGGTTTCTTGGTTAGGATTAGGATTAGGGTTAAGGGTTAGGGTAAGGCTTAGGGGTTAGGGTGAAGGGTTAGGGTTTTTATTAGGCATAGCGTTGGGGTTAGAAGTAACGGTTACTGTCAGTGATAGGGTTGTAGGTAGGGTTACGGTTAGGGTTAGCGGTTTAGAATTAGGGTTAGGGATTAGGTGTCACAGTGATCACTAGGAGACAGGGTTAGAATTATGGGATAGGGGTTGTTCTCAGGAAATGCGTTATGCATTAACGTTAGGATAAGAGGTTAAAGTTAGGCGCACGGTGAGGTTTACGTGTTAAGGGGAGAAATAGGAACAGGGTTGGGTGTTACGTTCAGGGTTAGGGTTATCTGTTAAAGGTATTGTTTATGCTTAGCGCACGGGCCCTGTCTGCATTAGGCGGGCGGGGGGAGTTTAGGGGGCTGGGATTGTACCCGGGAACCCACTCTATCATACTCTGGGTATGGGCCCGAGGGTTTCATGCAGGACACAGTGGTAGAGCCTCCTTTCACGCATGGCATGGGAGGATTGCAGGCTTTCTAAACTCTAAGAAAGCAAGAAGTCTGAGAATTAGATTTAGGGTTAGGATTCTGGTTAGGGTTAAGGATGAAGTTTAGTGTTAGGGTGAGGGCTTAGGGTTAGGGATTAGGGTTAGGGTTAAAGGTTACTCTTAGGTTTAACGGTTACACTTTGCTTTAGGGTTGAGGTTTACGGTTAGGGTTAAGATGAGGGGTTAGGGTTTGGTACAGGGTTAGGGTTAAGTGTTAGGTTTAGGGTTGAAGATTAGGATTAGGGTTAGGATTAAAGGTTAGTGTGAGAGTTAACGCTTAGGGTTAAGGTTAAGAGTTAGGGTTTAGGGTTAGGGTTAGGGTTAGTTTTAGGGTTAGAGTTATGTGCTATGGCTTGTGTTAGAGGTTAGGGTTAGGTTTACTGGTCACGGTTAGGGTTACGATTAGGGGGTAGCATTAGGGTTAGGGTTAGGGTTAAGGGATAGGATTAGGGATAAGTGTTGGGATTAGGGTTAGGGTTTAGTGTTAGGGTTATCATTAAGGATTAGGGGAAGGGTCAGGGTTAAATGCTTGGGTGCGGGTAATGGTTAGGGTCAGGGTTAAGGTTCACGGATAGGGTTAGTGTTAAGGGTTACGGGTAGGTTTAGGGTTCAGGGTTAGAGTTAGCATTAGGGCTTAAGGTTCGGATTAGGCGGTAGGTTCGATTTAGGGTTAGATCTAGGCGTTAGGGTAAGGGCTAGCGTTAGGGTTAAGAGATAGGGTTAGGTTTAATGCTTAGGATTAGGGTTAGGGTTTGGGGTTAAAGTAAGTGTTAGGGGTTAGGTTTAAGGATCCAAGGTTAGGGTTATTTTTAGCTGTAGTGTTAGGGTTAGGGATAAGGGATCCCATTAGCATTAAGGGTCCTCCTTCCTGTAGGGTTAAGGGTTAGGCTTAGAGTTAAAGGTTAAGCTTAGGGTCAGTGTTAAGATTTAGGGTGAGGGTTAACGGTTAGGGTAAAGGTTAAGCATTAGGTTTAGGGATTAGTGATTAGGGTTTTTGGTTAGTGTTAGGTTTAGCGGTTAGGAGTTAGTGTTTTATGAAGGGGTATGGTTAGAATTAGGATTGGGGTTAGAGTTAGGGTGAGGTATAGGGGTTAGGTTTAGGGGTTAGTTTTAGGGTTAAAGGATAGGATTAGGGTTACGGGTTGGGCTTAGGTTTAGGGTTAAAGTTTACTGCTAGGGTTAGGGATAGGGTTCAGGGTTAGCTTTAGGGGTTCTGGTTAGGGTTAGGTGTTAGGTTAGTGTCAGGGTTAGGTCTAATCGTGAGGGTAAGGTTTAGGGTTAGCTTTAAGAGCTAGGGTTAGGTTTAATGGTTAGGATTAGGATTA
>NW_027182857.1:712500-725000 GCF_041146395.1 Eulemur rufifrons | reverse complement strand
AGTGATGACTAGGAGATAGGGTTAGAATTATGGGATAGCAGTTGTTCTCAGGAAATGGGTTATGCATTAACGTTAGGATAAGAGGTTAAAGTTAGGCGCACGGTTAGGTTTACGTGTTAAGGGGAGAAAGAGGAACAGGGTTGGGTGTTATGTTCAGGGTTAGGGTTATCTGTTAAAGGTATTGTTTTTGCTTAGCGCACGGGCCCTGGCTGCATTAGGCGGGCGGGGGGAGTTTAGGGGGCTGGGATTGTACCCGGGAACCCACTCTATCATACTCTGGGTATGGGCCCGTGGGTTTCATGCAGGACACAGTGGTAGAGCCTCCTTTCACGCATGGCATGGGAGGATGGCAGGCTTTCTAAACTCTAAGAAAGCAACAAGTGTGAGAATGAGATTTAGGGTTGGATTATGGTTAGGGATAAGGATGAAGTTTAGTGTTAGGGTGAGGGCTTAGGCTTAGGTATTAGGGTTAGGGTTAAAGGTTACTCTTAGGTTTAACGGTTATACTTTGGTTTAGGGTTGTGGTTTACGATTAGGGTTAAGATGAGGGGTTAGGTTATGGTACAGGGTTAGGGTTAAGTGTTAGGTTTAGTGTTGAAGATTAGGATTAGGGTTAGGATTAAAGGTTAGCGTGAGAGTTAACGCTTAGGGTTAAGGTTAAGAGTTAGGGTTTAGGGTTAGGGTTAGGGATAGGGTTAGTTTTAGTTAGTTTAGTGCTATGGTTTGTGTTAGAGGTTAGGTTTAGTTTTACTGGTCACGGTTAGGGTTACGTTTAGGGGTTACCATTAGGGTTAGGGTTAAGGGATAGGATTAGGGTTAAGTGTTGGGCTTAGGGTTAGGGTTTAGTGTTAGGGTTATCATTAAGGATTAGGGGTAGGGTCAGGGTTAAATGCTTGGGTGCGGGTAATGGTTAGGGTCAGGGTTAAGGTTGACGGATAGGGTTAGTGTTAAGGGTTACGGGTAGGTTTAGGGTTCAGGGTTAGAGTTAGCATTAGGGCTTAAGGTTAGGATTAGGCGGTAGGTTAGATTTAGGGTTAGATCTAGGCGTTAGGGTAAGGGCTAGCGTTAGGGTTAAGAGATAGGGTTAGGTTTAATGCTTAGGATTAGGGTTAGGGTTTGGGGTTAAAGTAAGTGTTAGGGGTTAGGTTTCAGGATCAAAGGTTAGGGTTATTTTTAGCTGTAGTGTTAGGGTTAGGGATAAGGGATCCCATTAGCATTAAGGGTCTTCCTTACTGTAGGGTTAAGGGTTAGGCTTAGAGTTAAAGGTTAAGGTTAGGGTCAGTGTTAAGATTTGGGGTGAGGGTTAACGGTTAGGGTAAAGGTTAAGCGTTAGGGTTAGGGATTAGTGATTAGGGTTTTTGGTTAGTGTTAGGGTTAGCGGTTAGGAGTTAGTGTTTTATGAAGGGGTATGGTTAGAATTAGGATTGGGGTTAGAGTTAGGGTGAGGTATAGGGGTTAGGTTTAGGGTAAAAGGATAGGATTAGGGTTACGGGTTGGGCTTAGGTTTAGGGTTAAAGTTTACAGCTAGGGTTAGGGATAGGGTTCAGGGTCAGCTTTAGGGGTCTGGTTAGGGTTAGGTGTTAGGTTAGTGTCAGGGTTAGGTCTAGTCGTGAGGGTAAGGTTTAGGGTTAGGTTTAAGAGCTAGGGTTAGGTTTAATGGTTAGGATTAGGATTAGGGTTAAGGGTTAGGGTAAGGCTTAGGGGTTAGGGTGAAGGGTTAGGGTGAAGGGTTAGGGTTTTTGTTAGGCATAGCGTTTGGTTTAGAAGTAAGGGTTACTGTCAGTGTTAGGGTTGTAGGTAGGGTTACGGTTAGGGTTAGCGGTTTAGAATTAGGGTTAGGGATTAGGTGTCACAGTGATGACTAGGAGATAGGGTTAGAATTATGGGATAGGGGTTGTTCTCAGGAAATGGGTTATGCATTAACGTTAGGATGAGAGGTTAAAGTTAGGCGCACGGTGAGGTTTACGTGTTAAGGGGAGAAATAGGAACACGGTTGGGAGTTATGTTCAGGGTTAGGGTTATCTGTTAAAGGTATTGTTTATGCTTAGCGCACGGGCCCTGTCTGCATTGGGCGGGCGGGGGGAGTTTAGGGGGCTGGGATTGTACCCGGGAACCCACTCTATCATACTCTGGGTATGGGCCCGTGGGTTTCATGCAGGACACAGTGGCAGAGCCTCCTTTCACGCATGGCATGGGAGGATTGCAGGTCTTCTAAACTCTAAGAAAGCAAGAAGACTGAGAATTAGATTTAGGGTTAGGATTATGGTTAGGGTTAAGGATGAAGTTTAGTGTTAGGGTGAGGGCTTAGGGTTAGGAATTAGGGTTAGGGTTAAAGGTTACCCTTAGGTTTAACGGTTACACTTTGGTTTAGGGTTGAGGTTTACGGTTAGGGTTAAGATGAGGGGTTAGGGTTTGGTACAGGGTTAGGGTTATGTGTTAGGTTTAGGGTTGAAGATTAGGATTAGGGTTAGGATTAAAGGTTAGTGTGAGAGTTAACGCTTAGGGTTAAGGTTAAGAGTTAGGGTTTAGGGTTAGCTTTAGGGTTAGTTTTAGAGTTAGAGTTATGTGCTATGGTTTGTGTTAGAGGTTAGGGTTAGGTTTACTGGTCACGGCTAGGGTTAGGTTTAGGGGGTAGCATTAGGGTTAGGCTTATGGTTAGGGTTAAGGGATAGGATTAGGGATAAGTGTTGGGCTTAGGGTTAGGGTTTAGTGTTAGGGTTATCATTAAGGATTAGGGGTAGGGTCAGGGTTAAATGCTTGGGTGCGGGTAATGGTTAGGGTCAGGGTTAAGGTTGACGGATAGGGTTAGTGTTAAGGGTTACGGGTAGGTTTAGGGTTCAGGGTTAGACTTAGCATTAGGGCTTAAGGTTAGGATTAGGCGGTAGGTTAGATTTAGGGTTAGATCTAGGCGTTAGGGTAAGGGCTAGCGTTAGGGTTAAGAGATAGGGTTACGTTTAATGCTTAGTATTAGGGTTAGGGTTTGGGGTTAAAGTAAGTGTTAGGGGTTAGGTTTAAGGAGCAAAGGTTAGGGTTATTTTTAGCTGCAGTGTTAGGGTTAGGGATAAGGGATCCCATTAGCATTAAGGGTCTTCCTTACTGTAGTGTTAAGGGTTAGGCTTAGAGTTAAAGGTTAAGGTTAGGGTCAGTGTTAAGACTTAGGGTGAGGGTTAACGGTTAGGGTAAAGGTTAAGCGTTAGGTTTAGGGATTAGTGATTAGGGTTTTTGGTTAGTGTTAGGGTTAGCGGTTAGGAGTTTGTGTTTTATGAAGGGGTATGGTTAGAATTAGGATTGGGGTTAGAGTTAGGGTGTGGTATAGGGGTTTATTTTAGGGCTTAGGTTTAGGGGTTAGTTTTAGGGCAAAAGGATAGGATTAGGGTTACGGGTTGGGCTTAGGTATAGTGTTAAAGTTTACTGCTGGGGTTAGGGATAGGGTTCAGGGTTAGCTTTAGGGGTTCTGGTTAGTTTTAGGTGTTAGGTTAGTGTCAGGGTTAGGTCTAGTCGTGAGGGTAAGGTTTAGGGTTAGCTTTAAGAGCTAGGGTTAGGTTTAATGGTTAGGATTAGGATTAGGGATAAGGGTTAGGGTAAGGCTTAGGGGTTAGGGTGAAGGGTTAGGGTGAAGGATTAGGGTTTTTGTTAGGCATAGCGTTGGGTTTAGAAGTAAGGGTTACTGTCAGTGTAAGGGTTGTACGTAGGGTTACGATTAGGGTTAGCGGTTTAGAATTAGGGTTAGGGATTAGGTGTCACAGTGATGACTAGGAGATAGGGTTAGAATTATGGGATAGGGGTTGTTCTCAGGAAATGGGTTATGCATTAACGTTAGGATAAGAGGTTAAAGTTAGGCGCACGGTGAGGTTTACGTGTTAAGGGGAGAAATAGGAACAGGGTTGGGTGTTATGTTCAGGGTTAGGGTTATCTGTTAAAGGTATTGTTTATGCTTAGCGCACGGGCCCTGTCTGCATTAGGCGGGCGGGGGGAGTTTAGGGGGCTGGGATTGTACCCGGGAACCCACTCTATCATACTCTGGGTATGGGCCCGTGGGTTTCATGCAGGACACAGTGGTAGAGCCTCCTTTCACGCATGGCATGGGAGGATTGCAGGCTTTCTAAACTCTAAGAAAGCAAGAAGTCTGAGAATTAGATTTAGGGTTAGGAGTCTGGTTAGGGTTAAGGATGAAGTTTAGTGTTAGGGTGAGGGCTTAGGGTTAGGGATTAGGGTTAGGGTTAAAGGTTACTCTTAGGTTTAACGGTTACACTTTGGTTTAGGGTTGAGGCTTACGGTTAGGGTTAAGATGAGGGGTTAGGGTTTGGTCCAGGGTTAGGGTTAAGTGTTAGGTTTAGGGTTGAAGATTAGGATTAGTGTTAGGATTAAAGGTTAGCGTGAGAGTTAACGCTTAGGGTTAAGGTTAAGAGTTAGGGTTTAGGGTTAGTGTTACGGTAGGGTTAGTTTTAGGGTTAGAGTTATGTGCTATGGTTTGTGTTAGAGGTTAGGGTTAGGTTTACTGGTCACGGTTAGGGTTACGTTTAGGGGGTAGCATTAGGGTTAGGGTTAGGGTTAAGGGATACGATTAGGGTTAAGTGTTGGGCTTAGGGTTAGGGTTTAGTGTTAGGGTTAGCATTAAGGATTAGGGTTAGAATCAGGGTTAAATGCTTGGGTGTGGTAATGGTTAGGGTCAGGGTTAAGGTTCACGGATAGGGTTAGTGTTAAGGGTTACGGGTAGGTTTATGGTTCAGGGTTAGTGTTAGCATTAGGGCTTAAGGTTAGGATTAGGCGGTAGGTTAGATTTAGGGTTAGATCTAGGCGTTACGGTAAGGGCTAGTGTTAGGGTTAAGAGATAGGGTTAGGTAATGCTTAGGATTAGGGTTAGGGTTTGGGGTTAAAGTAAGTGTTAGGGGTTAGGTTTAAGGATCCAAGTTTAGGGTTATTTTTAGCTGTAGTGTTAGGGTTAGGGATAAGGGGTCCCATTAGCATTAAGGGTCTTCCTTACTGTAGGGTTAAGTGTTAGGCTTAGAGTTAAAGGTTAAGGTTAGGGTCAGTGTTAAGATTTAGGGTGAGGGTTAACGGTTAGGGTAAAGGTTAAGCGTTAGGGTTAGGGATTAGTGATTAGGGTTTTTGGTTAGTGTTAGGGTTAGCGGTTAGGAGTTAGTGTTTTATGAAGGGGTATGGTTAGAATTAGGATTGGGGTTAGAGTTAGGGTGAGGTATAGGGGTTAGGTTTAGGGGTTACTTTTAGGGTAAAAGGATAGGATTAGGGTTACGGGTTGGGCTTAGGTTTAGGGTTAAAGTTTACTGCTGGGGTTAGGGATAGGGTTCAGGGTTAGCTTTAGGGGTTCTGGTGAGGGTTAGGTGTTAGATTGGTGTCAGGGTTAGGTCTAGTCGTGAGGGTAAGGTTTAGGGTTAGCTTTAAGAGCTAGGGTTAGGTTTAATGGTTAGGATTAGGATTAGGTTTAAGGGTTAGGGTAAGGCTTAGGGGTTAGGGTGAAGGGTTAGGGTCAAGGGTTAGGGTTTTTGTTAGGCATAGCGTTGGGGTTAGAAGTAAGGGTTACTGTCAGTGTTAGGGTTGTAGGTAGGGTTACGATTACTGTTAGCGGTTTAGAATTAGGGTTAGGGATTAGGTGTCACAGTGATGACTAGGAGATAGGGTTAGAATTATGGGATAGCGGTTGTTCTCAGGAAATGGGTTATGCATTAACGTTAGTATAAGAGGTTAAAGTTAGGCTCACGGTGAGGTTTACGTGTTAAGGGGAGAAATAGGAACAGGGTTGGGTGTTACGTTCAGGGTTAGGGTTATCTGTTAAAGGTATTGTTTATGCTTAGCGCACGGGCCCTGTCTGCATTAGGCGGGCGGGGGGAGTTTAGGGACCTGGGATTGTACCAGGGAACCCACTCTATCATACTCTGGGTATGGGCCCGTGGGTTTCATTCCGGACACAGTGTTAGAGCCTCCTTTCACCCATGGCATGGGAGGATTGCAGGCTTTCTAAACTCTAAGAAAGCAAGAAGTCTGAGAATTAGATTTAGGGTTAGGATTCTGGTTAGGGTTAAGGATGAAGTTTAGTGTTAGGGTCAGGGCTTAGGGTTAGGGATTAGGGTTAAGGTTAAAGGTTACTCTTAGGTTTAACGGTTACACTTTGGTTTAGGGTTGAGGTTTACGGTTAGGGTTAAGATGAGGGGTTAGGGTTTGGTACAGGGTTAGGGTTAAGTGTTAGGTTTAGGGTTGAAGATTAGGATTAGGGTTAGGATTAAAGGTTAGCGTGAGAGTTAACGCTTAGGGTTAAGGTTAAGAGTTAGGGTTTAGTGTTAGGGTTAGGGAAAGGGTTAGTTTTAGTTAGTTTAGTGCTATGGTTTGTGTTAGATGTTAGGGTTAGGTTTACTGGTCACGGTTAGGGTTACGTTTAGGGGTTAGCATTAGGGTTAGGGTTAAGGGATAGGATTAGTGTTAAGTGTTGGGCTTAGGGTTAGGGTTTAGTGTTAGGATTATCATTAAGGATTAGGGGTAGGGTCAGGGTTAAATGCTTGGGTGCGGGTAATGGTTAGGGTCAGGGTTAAGGTTCACGGATAGGGTTAGTGTTAAGGGTTACGGGTAGGTTTAGGGTTCAGGGTTAGAGTTAGCATTAGGGCTTAAGGTTAGGATTAGGCGGTAGGTTAGATTTAGGGTTAGATCTAGGCGTTAGGGTAAGGGCTAGCGTTAGGGTTAAGAGATAGGGTTAGGTTTAATGCTTAGGTTAAGGGTTATGGTTTGGGGTTAAAGTACGTGTTAGGGGTTAGGTTTAAGGATCAAACGTTAGGGTTATTTTTAGCTGTAGTGTTAGGTTTAGGGATAAGGGATCCCATTAGCATTAAGGGTCTTCCTTACTGTAGTGTTAAGGGTTAGGCTTAGAGTTAAAGGTTAAGGTTAGGGTTAATGTTAAGATTTAGGGTGAGGGTTAACGGATAGGGTAAAGGTTAAGCGTTAGGGTTAGGGATTAGTGATTAGGGTTTTTGGTTAGTGTTAGGGTTAGCGGTTAGGAGTTAGTGTTTTATGAAGGGGTATGGTTAGAATTAGGATTGGGGTTAGAGTTAGGGTGAGGTATAGGGGTTAGGTTTAGGGGTTAGTTTTAGGGTAAAAGGATAGGATTAGGGTTACGGGTTGGGCTTAGGTTTAGGGTTAAAGTTTACTGCTAGGGTTAGGGATAGGGTTCAGGGTTAGCTTTAGGGGTTCTGGTTAGAGTTAGGTGTTAGGTTAGTGTCAGGGTTAGGTCTAGTCGTGAGGGTAAGGTTTAGGGTTAGTTTAAGAGCTAGGGTTAGGTTTAATGGTTAGGATTAGGAATAGGGTTAAGGGTTAGGGTAAGGCTTAGGGGTGAGGGTGAAGGGTTAGGGTAAAGGGTTAGGGTTTTTGTTAGGCATAGCGTTGGGGTTAGAAGTAAGGGTTACTGTCAGTGTTAGGGTTGTAGGTAGGGTTACGGTTAGGGTTAGCGGTTTAGAATTAGGGTTAGGGATTAGGTGTCACAGTGATGACTAGGAGATAGGGTTAGAATTATGGGATAGGGGTTGTTCTCAGGAAATGGGTTATGCATTAACGTTAGGATAAGAGGTTAAAGTTAGGCGCACGGTGAGGTTTACGTGTTAAGGGGAGAAATAGGAACAGGGTTGGGTGTTACGTTCAGGGTTAGGGTTATCTGTTAAAGGTATTGTTTATGCTTAGCGCACGGGCCCTGTCTGCATTAGGCGGGCGGGGGGAGTTTAGGGGGCTGGGATTGTACCCCGGAACCCACTCTATCATACTCTGGGTATGGGCCCGTGGGTTTCATGCAGGACACAGTGGTAGAGCCTCCTTTCACGCATGGCATGGGAGGATTGCAGGCTTTCTAAACTCTAAGGAAGCAAGAAGTCTGAGAATTAGATTTAGGGTTAGGATTATGGTTAGGGTTAAGGATGAAGTTTAGTGTTAGTGTGAGGGCTTAGGGTTAGGGCTTAGGGTTAGGGTTAAAGGTTACTCTTAGGTTTAACGGTTACACTTTTTTTTAGGGTTGAGGTTTACGGTTAGGGTTAAGATGAGGGGTTAGGGTTTGGTACAGGGTTAGGGTTAAGTGTTAGGTTTAGGGTTGAAGATTAGGATTAGGGTTAGGATTAAAGGTTAGCGTGAGAGTTAACGCTTAGTGTTAAGCTTAAGAGTTAGGGGTTAGGGTTAGGTTTAGGGTTCGTTTTAGGGTTAGAGTTATGTGCTATGGTTTGTGTTAGAGGTTAGGGTTAGGGTTAGGGTTAGGGTTAGGGATAGGGTTAGTTTTAGTTACTTTAGTGCTATGGTTTGTGTTAGAGGTTAGGGTTAGGTTTACTGGTCACGGTTAGGGTTACGTTTAGGGGTTAGCATTAGGGTTAGGGTTAAGGGATAGGATTAGGGATAAGTGTTGGGCTTAGGGTTAGGGTTTAGTGTTAGGGTTATCATTAAGGATTAGGGGTAGGGTCAGGGTTAAATGCTTGGGTGCGGGTAATGGTTAGGGTCAGGGTTAACGTTGACGGATAGGGTTAGTGTTAAGGGTTACGGGTAGGTTTAGGGTTCAGGGTTAGAGTTAGCATTAGGGCTTAAGGTTAGGATTAGGCGGTAGGTTCGATTTAGGGTTAGATCCAGGCGTTAGGGTAAGGGCTAGCGTTAGGGTTAAGAGATAGGGTTAGGTTTAATGCTTAGGATTAGGGTTAGGGTTTGGGGTTAAAGTAAGTGTTAGGGGTTAGGTTTAAGGATCAAAGGTTAGGGTTATTTTTAGCTGTAGTGTTAGGGTTAGGGATAAGGGATCCCATTAGCATTAAGGGTCTTCCTTACTGTAGGGTTAAGGGTTAGGCTTAGAGTTAAAGGTTAAGGTTAGGGTCAGTGTTAAGATTTGCGGTGAGGGTTAACGGTTAGGGTAAAGGTTAAGCGTTAGGGTTAGGGATTAGTGATTAGGGTTTTTGGTTAGTGTTAGGGTTAGCGGTTAGGAGTTAGTGTTTTATGAAGGGGTATGGTTAGAATTAGGATTGGGGTTAGAGTTAGGGTGAGGTATAGGGGTTAGGTTTAGGGTAAAAGGATGGGATTAGGGTTACGGGTTCGGCTTAGGTTTAGGGTTAAAGTTTACTGCTAGGGTTAGGGATAGGGTTCAGGGTTAGCTTTAGGGGTTCTGGTTAGGGTTAGGTGTTAGGTTACTGTCAGGGTTAGGTCTAGTCGTGAGGGTAAGGTTTAGGGTTAGCTTTAAGAGCTGGGGTTAGGTTTCTTGGTTAGGATTAGGATTAGGGTTAAGGGTTAGGGTAAGGCTTAGGGGTTAGGGTGAAGGGTTAGGGTTTTTATTAGGCATAGCGTTGGGGTTAGAAGTAACGGTTACTGTCAGTGATAGGGTTGTAGGTAGGGTTACGGTTAGGGTTAGCGGTTTAGAATTAGGGTTAGGGATTAGGTGTCACAGTGATCACTAGGAGACAGGGTTAGAATTATGGGATAGGGGTTGTTCTCAGGAAATGCGTTATGCATTAACGTTAGGATAAGAGGTTAAAGTTAGGCGCACGGTGAGGTTTACGTGTTAAGGGGAGAAATAGGAACAGGGTTGGGTGTTACGTTCAGGGTTAGGGTTATCTGTTAAAGGTATTGTTTATGCTTAGCGCACGGGCCCTGTCTGCATTAGGCGGGCGGGGGGAGTTTAGGGGGCTGGGATTGTACCCGGGAACCCACTCTATCATACTCTGGGTATGGGCCCGAGGGTTTCATGCAGGACACAGTGGTAGAGCCTCCTTTCACGCATGGCATGGGAGGATTGCAGGCTTTCTAAACTCTAAGAAAGCAAGAAGTCTGAGAATTAGATTTAGGGTTAGGATTCTGGTTAGGGTTAAGGATGAAGTTTAGTGTTAGGGTGAGGGCTTAGGGTTAGGGATTAGGGTTAGGGTTAAAGGTTACTCTTAGGTTTAACGGTTACACTTTGCTTTAGGGTTGAGGTTTACGGTTAGGGTTAAGATGAGGGGTTAGGGTTTGGTACAGGGTTAGGGTTAAGTGTTAGGTTTAGGGTTGAAGATTAGGATTAGGGTTAGGATTAAAGGTTAGTGTGAGAGTTAACGCTTAGGGTTAAGGTTAAGAGTTAGGGTTTAGGGTTAGGGTTAGGGTTAGTTTTAGGGTTAGAGTTATGTGCTATGGCTTGTGTTAGAGGTTAGGGTTAGGTTTACTGGTCACGGTTAGGGTTACGATTAGGGGGTAGCATTAGGGTTAGGGTTAGGGTTAAGGGATAGGATTAGGGATAAGT
Organism: Eulemur rufifrons; assembly: GCF_041146395.1. Classification (NCBI taxonomy): domain Eukaryota; kingdom Metazoa; phylum Chordata; class Mammalia; order Primates; family Lemuridae; genus Eulemur; species Eulemur rufifrons. The sequence goes on along the minus strand of NW_027182857.1, from coordinate 714,772 downwards.
GTTGGGATTAGGGTTAGGGTTTAGTGTTAGGGTTATCATTAAGGATTAGGGGAAGGGTCAGGGTTAAATGCTTGGGTGCGGGTAATGGTTAGGGTCAGGGTTAAGGTTCACGGATAGGGTTAGTGTTAAGGGTTACGGGTAGGTTTAGGGTTCAGGGTTAGAGTTAGCATTAGGGCTTAAGGTTCGGATTAGGCGGTAGGTTCGATTTAGGGTTAGATCTAGGCGTTAGGGTAAGGGCTAGCGTTAGGGTTAAGAGATAGGGTTAGGTTTAATGCTTAGGATTAGGGTTAGGGTTTGGGGTTAAAGTAAGTGTTAGGGGTTAGGTTTAAGGATCCAAGGTTAGGGTTATTTTTAGCTGTAGTGTTAGGGTTAGGGATAAGGGATCCCATTAGCATTAAGGGTCCTCCTTCCTGTAGGGTTAAGGGTTAGGCTTAGAGTTAAAGGTTAAGCTTAGGGTCAGTGTTAAGATTTAGGGTGAGGGTTAACGGTTAGGGTAAAGGTTAAGCATTAGGTTTAGGGATTAGTGATTAGGGTTTTTGGTTAGTGTTAGGTTTAGCGGTTAGGAGTTAGTGTTTTATGAAGGGGTATGGTTAGAATTAGGATTGGGGTTAGAGTTAGGGTGAGGTATAGGGGTTAGGTTTAGGGGTTAGTTTTAGGGTTAAAGGATAGGATTAGGGTTACGGGTTGGGCTTAGGTTTAGGGTTAAAGTTTACTGCTAGGGTTAGGGATAGGGTTCAGGGTTAGCTTTAGGGGTTCTGGTTAGGGTTAGGTGTTAGGTTAGTGTCAGGGTTAGGTCTAATCGTGAGGGTAAGGTTTAGGGTTAGCTTTAAGAGCTAGGGTTAGGTTTAATGGTTAGGATTAGGATTAGGGTTAAGGGTTAGGGTAAGGCTTAGGGGTTAGCGTGAAGGGATAGTGTGAAGGGTTAGGGTTTTTGTTAGGCATAGCGTTGGGGTTAGAAGTAAGGGTTACTGTCAGTGTCAGGGTTGTAGGTAGGGTTACGGTTAGGGTTAGCGGTTTAGAATTAGGGTTAGAGATTAGGTGTCACAGTGATGACTAGGAGATAGGGTTAGAATTATGGGATAGGGGTTGTTCTCAGGAAATGGGTTATGCATTAACGTTAGGATAAGAGGTTAAAGTTAGGCGCACGGTGAGGTTTACGTGTTAAGGGGAGAAATAGGAACAGGGTTGGGTGTTATGTTCAGGGTTAGGGTTATCTGTTAAAGGTATTGTTTATGCTTAGCACACGGGCCCTGTCAGCATTAGGCGGGTGGGGGGAGTTTAGCGGGCTGGGATTGTACCCGGGAAACCACTCTATCATACCCTGGGCATGGGCCCGTGGGTTTCATGCAGGACACAGTGGTAGAGCCTCCTTTCACGCATGGCATGGGAGGATTGCAGGCTTTCTAAACTCTAAGAAAGCAAGAAGTCTGAGAATAAGATTTAGGGTTAGGATTATGGTTAGGGTTAAGGATGAAGTTTAGTGTTAGGGTGAGGGCTTAGGGTTAGGGATTAGGGTTAGGGTTAAAGGTTACTCTTAGGTTTAACGGTTACACTTTGGTTTAGGGTTGAGGTTTACCGTTAGGGTTTAGATGAGGGGTTAGTGTTTGGTACAGGGTTAGGGTTAAGTGTTAGGTTTAGGGTTGAAGATTAGGATTAGGGTTAGGATTAAAGGTTAGCGTGAGAGTTAACGCTTAGGGTTAAGGTTAAGAGATAGGGTTTAGGGTTAGGGTTAGGGTTAGGGTTAGTTTTAGGGTTAGAGTTATGTGCTATGATTTGTGTTAGAGGTTAGGGTTAGGTTTACTGGTCACGGTTAGGGTTACGTTTATGGGGAAGCATTAGGGTTAAGGTTAAGGTTAAGGGATAGGATTAGGGATAAGTGTTGGGCTTAGGGTTAGGGTTTAGTGTTAGGGTTAGCATTAAGGATTAGGGTTAGGGTCAGGGTTAAAAGCTTGGGTGCGGGTAATGGTTAGGGTCAGGGTTAAGGTTCACGGATAGGGTTAGTGTTAAGGGTTACGGGTAGGTTTAGGGTTTAGGGTTAGAGTTAGGGTTAGGGTTAGGGTTAGGGGTTAGGGTCAGGGTCAGGGTCAGGGGTTAGGGGTTAGGGTTAGGGGTTAGGGTTAGTGTTAGGTGTTAGGGTTAGGGTTAGTAGTTACGGTTAGGGTTAGGGTTAGGGAGGTTAGGGTTATGGTTGGGGTTGGGGTTAGGGTTAGGGGTTAGGGTTAGGGTTAGGGTTCGGGTTCGGGTTAGGGTTAGGGTTGGGTTAGGGTTAGGG
>NW_027182857.1:685000-690000 GCF_041146395.1 Eulemur rufifrons | reverse complement strand
TTAGTATAGGGTTGAGGTTTACCGTTAGGGTTAAGATGAGGGGTTAGGGTTTGGTACAGGGTTAGGGTTAAGTGTTAGGTTTAGGGTTCAAGATTAGGATTAGGGTTAGGATTAAAGGTTAGCGTGAGAGTTAACGCTTAGGGTTAAGCTTAAGAGTTAGGGGCTAGGGTTAGGTTTAGGGTTCGTTTTAGGGTTAGAGTTATGTGCTATGGTTTGTGTTAGAGGTTAGGATTAGGTTTACTGGTCACGGTGAGGGTTATGTTTAGGGGTTAGCATTAGGGTTAGGGTAAAGGGACAGGATTAGGGTTAAGTGTTGGGAGTAGGGTGAGGGTTTAGTGTTAGGGTTATCATTAAGGATTAGGGGTAGGGTCAGGGTTAAATGCTTGGGTGCGGGTAATGGTTAGGGTCAGGGTTAAGGTTCACGGATAGGGTTAGTGTTAAGGGTTACGGGTAAGTTTAGGGTTCAGGGTTAGAGTTAGCATTAGGGCTTAAGGTTAGGATTAGGCTGTAGGTTCGATTTAGGGTTAGATCTAGGCGTTAGGGTAAGGGCTAGCGTTAGGGTTAAGAGATAGGGTTAGGTTTAATGCTTAGGGTTAGGGTTAGGGTTTGGGGTTAAAGTAAGTGTTAGGGGTTAGGTTTAAGGATCAAAGGTTAGGGTTATTTTTAGCTGTAGTGTTAGGGTTAGGGATAAGGGATCCCATTAGCATTAAGGGTCTTCCTTACTGTAGGGTTAAGGGTTAGGCTTAGAGTTAAAGGTTAAGGTTAGGGTCAGTGTTAAGATTTAGGGTGAGGGTTAACGCTTAGGGTAAAGGTTAAGCGTTAGGGTTAGGGATTAGTGATTAGGGTTTTTGGTTAGTGTTAGGGTTAGCGGTTAGGAGTTAGTGTTTTATGAAGGGGTATGGTTAGAATTAGGATTGGGGTTAGAGTTAGGGTGAGGTATAGGGGTTAGGTTTAGGGTAAAAGGATAGGATTAGGGTTAGGATTAGGGTTACGGGTTGGGCTTAGGTTTAGGGTTAAAGTTTACTGCTAGGGTTAGGGATAGGGTTCAGGGTTAGCTTTAGGGGTTCTGGTTAGGGTTAGGTGTTAGGTTAGTGTCAGGGTTAGGTCTAGTCGTGAGGGTAAGGTTTAGGGTTAGCTTTAAGAGCTAGGGTTAGGTTTAATGGTTAGGATTAGGATTAGGGTTAAGGGTTAGGGTAAGGCTTAGGGGTTAGGGTGAAGGGTTAGGGTGAAGGTTTAGGGTTTTTTTTAGGCATAACGTTGGGGTTAGAAGTAAGGGTTACTGTCAGTGTCTGGGTTGCAGGTAGGGTTACGGTTAGGGTTAGCGGTTTAGAATTAGGGTTAGGGATTAGGTGTCACAGTGATGACTAGGAGATAGGGTTAGAATTATGGGATGGGGTTGTTCTCAGGAAATGGGTTATGCATTAACGTTAGGATAAGAGGTTAAAGTTAGGCGCACGGTGAGGTTTACGTGTTAAGGGGAGAAATAGGAACAGGGTTGGGTGTTATGTTCAGGGTTAGGGTTATCTGTTAAAGATATTGTTTATGCTTAGCGCACGGGCCCTGTCTGCATTAGGCGGGCGGGGGGAGTTTAGGGGGCTGGGATTGTACCCGGGAACCCACTCTATCATACTCTGGGTATGGGCCCGTGGGTTTCATGCAGGACACAGTGGTAGAGCCTCCTTTCACGCATGGCATGGGAGGATGGCAGGCTTTCTAAACTCTAAGAAAGCAAGAAGTCTGAGAATTAGATTTAGGGGTAGGATTCTGGTTAGGGTTAAGGATGAAGTTTAGTGTTAGGGTGAGGGCTTAGGGTTAGGGATTAGGGTTAGGGTTAAAGGCTACTCTTAGGTTTAACGGCTACACTTTGGTTTAGGGTTGAGGTTTACGGTTAGGGTCAAGATGAGGGGTTAGGGTTTGGTACAGGGTTAGGGTTAAGTGTTAGGTTTAGGGTTGAAGATTAGGATTAGGGTTAGGATTAAAGGTTAGCGTGAGAGTTAACGCTTAGGGTTAAGGTTAAGAGTTAGGGTTTAGGGTTAGGGTTGGGGTTAGGTTCAGTTTTAGGGTTAGAGTTATGTGCTATGGTTTGTGTTAGAGGTTAAAGTTAGGTTTACTGGTCACGGTTAGGGTTACGTTTAGGGGTTAGCATTAGGGTTAGGGTTAGGGTTAGGGTTAAGGGATAGGATTACGGTTAAGTGTTGGCCTTAGTGTTAGGGTTTAGTGTTAGGGTTATCATTAAGGACTAGGGGTAGGGTCAGGGTTAAATGCCTGGGTGCGGGTAATGGTTAGGGTCAGGGTTAAGGTTCACGGATAGGGTTAGTGTTAAGGGTTACGGGTAGGTTTAGGGTTCAGGGTTAGAGTTAGCATTAGGGCTTAAGGTTAGGATTAGGCGGTAGGATCGATTTAGGGTTAGATCTAGGCGTTCGGGTAAGGGCTAGCGTTAGGGTTAAGAGATAGGGTTAGGTTTAATGCTTAGGATTAGGGTTAAGGTTTGGGGTTAAAGTAAGTGTTAGGGGTTAGGTTTAAGGATGAAAGGTTACTGTTATTTTTAGGTGTAGTGTTAGGGTTACGGAAAAGGGATCCCATTAGCATTAAGGGTCTTCCTTACTGTAGGGTTAAGGGTTAGGCTTAGAGTTAAAGGTTAAGGTTAGGGTCAGTGTTAAGATTTAGGGTGAGGGTTAACGGTTAGGGTAAAGGTTAAGCATTAGGTTTAGGGATTATTGATTAGGGTTTTTGGTTAGTGTTAGGGTTAGCGGTTAGGAGTTAGTGTTTTATGAAGGGGTATGGTTAGAATTAGGATTGGGGATAGAGTTAGGGTGAGGTATAGGGGTTAGGTTTAGGGGTTAGTTTTAGGGTAAAAGGATAGGATTAGGGTTACGGGTTGGGCTTAGCTTTAGGGTTAAAGTTTACTGCTAGGGTTAGGGATAGGGTTCAGGCTTAGCATTAGGGGTTCTGCTTAGGGTTAGGTGTTAGGTTAGTGTCAGGGTTAGGTCTAGTCGTGAGGGCAAGGTTCAGGGTTATCTTTAAGAGCTAGGGTTAGGTTTAATGGTTAGGATTAGGATTAGGGTTAAGGGTTAGGGTAAGGCTTAGGGGTTAGGGTGCAGGGTTAGGGTTTTTGTTAGGCATAGCGTTGGGGTTAGAAGTAAGGTTTACTGTCAGTGTTAGGGTTGTAGGTAGGGTTACGGTTAGGGTTAGCGGTTTAGAATTAGGGTTAGGGATTAGGTGTCACAGTGATGACTAGGAGATAGGGTTAGAATTATGGGATAGGGGTTGTTCTCAGGAAATGGGTTATGCATTAACGTTAGGATAAGAGGTTAAAGTTAGGCGCACGGTGAGGTTTACGTGTTAATGGGAGAAATAGGAACAGGGTTGGGTGTTATGTTCAGGGTTAGGGTTATCTGTTAAAGGTATTGTTTATGCTTAGCGCACGGGCCCTGTCTGCATTGGGCGGGCTGGGGGAGTTTAGGGGGCTGGGATTGTACCCGGGAAGCCACTCTATCATACTCTGGGTATGGGCCCGTGGGTTTCATGCAGGACACAGTGGTAGAGCCTCCTTTCACGCATGGCATGGTAGGATGGCAGGCTTTCTAAACTCTAAGAAAGCAAGAAGTCTGAGAATTAGATTTAGGGTTAGGATTATGGTTAGGGTTAAGGATGAAGTTTAGTGTTAGGGTGAGGGCTTAGGGTTAGGGAATAGGGTTAGGGTTAAAAGTTACTCTTAGGTTTAACGGTTACACTTTTTTTTAGGGTTGAGGTTTACGGTTAGTGTTAAGATGAGGGGTTAGGATTTGGTACAGGGTTAGGGTTAAGTGTTAGGTTTAGGGTTGAAGATTAGGATTAGGGTTAGGATTAAAGGTTAGCATGAGAGTTAACGCTTAGTGTTAAGCTTAAGATTTAGGGGTTAGGGTTAGGTTTAGGGTTCGTTTTAGGGGTAGAGTTATGTGCTATGGTTTGTGTTAGAGGTTAGGGTTAGGTTTACTGGTCACGGTTAGGGTTACGTTTAGGGGTTAGCATTAGGGTTAGGGTTAAGGGATAGGATTAGGGTTAAGTGTTGGGAGTAGGGTGAGGGTTTAGTGTTAGTGTTATCATTAAGGATTAGGGGTAGGGTCAGGGTTAAATGCTTGGTTGCGGGTAATGGTTAGGGTCAGGGTTAAGGTTCACGGATAGGGTTAGTGTTAAGGGTTACGGGTAGGTTTAGGGTTCAGGGTTAGAGTTAACATTAGGGCTTAAGGTTAGGATTAGGCGGTAGGTTAGATTTAGGGTTAGATCTACGCGTTAGGGTAAGGGCTAGCGTTAGGGTTAAGAGATAGGGTTAGGTTTAATGCTTAGGATTAGGGTTAGGGTTTGGGGTTAAAGTAAGTGTTAGGGGTTAGGTTTAAGGATCCAAGGTTAGGGTTATTTTTAGCTGTAGTGTTAGGGTTAGGGATAAGGGATCCCATTAGCATTAAGGGTCTTCCTTACTGTAGGGTTAAGGGTTAGGCTTAGAGTTAAAGGTTAAGGTTAGGGTCAGTGTTAAGATTTAGGGTGAGGGTTAACGGTTAGGGTAAAGGTTAAGCGTTAGGGTTAGGGATTAGTGATTAGGGATTTTGGTTAGTGTTAGGGTTAGCGATTAGGAGTTAGTGTTTTATGAAGGGGTATGGTTAGAATTAGGATTGGGGTTAGAGTTAGGGTGAGGTATAGGGGTTAGGTTTAGGGGTTAGTTTTAGGGTAAAAGGATAGGATTAGGGTTACGGGTTGGGCTTAGATTTAGGGTTAAAGTTTACTGCTAGGGTTAGGGATAGGGTTCAGCGTTAGCTTTAGGGGTTCTGGTTAGGGTTAGGTGTTAGGTTAGTGTCAGGGTTAGGTCTAATCGTGAGGGTAAGGTTTAGGGTTAGCTTTAAGAGCTAGGGTTAGGTTTAATGGTTAGGATTAGGATTAGGGTTAAGGGTTAGGGTAAGGCTTAGGGGTTAGGGTGAAGGGATAGGGTCAAGGGTTAGGGTTTTTGTTAGGCATAGCGTTGGGGT
>NW_027182857.1:675000-677500 GCF_041146395.1 Eulemur rufifrons | reverse complement strand
CCCATTAGCATTAAGGGTCTTCCTTACTGTAGGGTTAAGGGTTAGGCTTAGAGTTAAAGGTTAAGGTTAGGGTCAGTGTTAAGATTTAGGGTGAGGGTTAACGCTTAGGGTAAAGGTTAAGCGTTAGGGTTAGGGATTAGTGATTAGGGTTTTTGGTTAGTGTTAGGGTTAGCGGTTAGGAGTTAGTGTTTTATGAAGGGGTATGGTTAGAATTAGGATTGGGGTTAGAGTTAGGGTGAGGTATAGGGGTTAGGTTTAGGGTAAAAGGATAGGATTAGGGTTAGGATTAGGGTTACGGGTTGGGCTTAGGTTTAGGGTTAAAGTTTACTGCTAGGGTTAGGGATAGGGTTCAGGGTTAGCTTTAGGGGTTCTGGTTAGGGTTAGGTGTTAGGTTAGTGTCAGGGTTAGGTCTAGTCGTGAGGGTAAGGTTTAGGGTTACCTTTAAGAGCTAGGGTTAGGTTTAATGGTTAGGATTAGGATTAGGGTTAAGGGTTAGGGTAAGGCTTAGGGGTTAGGGTGAAGGGTTAGGGTTTTTATTAGGCATAGCGTTGGGGTTAGAAGTAAGGGTTACTGTCAGTGTTAGGGATGTAGGTAGGGTTACGGTAAGGGTTAGCGGTTTAGAATTAGGGTTAGGGATTAGGTGTCACAGTGATGACTAGGAGATAGGGTTAGAATTATGGGATAGGGGTTGTTCTCAGGAAATGTGTTATGCATTAACGTTAGGATAAGAGGTTAAAGTTAGGCGCACGGTGAGGTTTACGTGTTAAGGGGAGAAATAGGAACAGGGTTGGGTGTTACGTTCAGGGTTAGGGTTATCTGTTAAAGGTATTGTTTATGCTTAGCGCACGGGCCCTGTCTGCATTAGGCGGGCGGGGGGAGTTTAGGGGGCTGGGATTGTACCCGGGAACCCACTCTATCATACTCTGGGTATGGGCCCGTGGGTTTCATGCAGGACACAGTGGTAGAGCCTCCTTTCACGAATGGCATGGGAGGATTGCAGGCTTTCTAAACTCTAAGAAAGCAAGAAGTCTGAGAATTAGATTTAGGGTTAGGATTCTGGTTAGGGTTAAGGATGAAGTTTAGTGTTAGGGTGAGGGCTTAGGGTTAGGGATTAGGGTTAGGGTTAAAGGTTACTCTTAGGTTTAACGGTTACACTTTGGTTTAGGGTTGAGGTTTACGGTTAGGGTTAAGATGAGGGGTTAGGGTTTGGTACAGGGTTAGGGTTAAGTGTTAGGTTTAGGGTTGAAGATTAGGATTAGGGTTAGGATTAAAGGTTAGCGTGAGAGTTAACGCTTAGGGTTAAGGTTAAGAGTTAGGGTTTAGAGTTAGAGTTAGGGTTAGTTTTAGGGTTAGAGTTATGTGCTATGGTTTCTGTTAGAGGTTAGGGTTAGGTTTACTGGTCACGGTTAGGGTTACGTTTAGGGGGTAGCATTAGGGTTAGCGTTAGGGTTAAGGGATAGGATTAGGGATAAGTGTTGGGCTTAGGGTTAGGGTTTAGTGTTAGGGTTAGCATTAAGGATTAGGGTTAGGGTCAGGGTTAAATGCTTCGGTGCGGGTAATGGTTAGGGTCAGGTTTAAGGTTCACGGATAGGGTTAGTGTTAAGGGTTACGGGTAGGTTTAGGGTTCAGGGTTAGAGTTACCATTAGGGCTTAAGGTTAGGATTAGGCGGTAAGTTAGACTTAGGGTTAGATCTAGGCGTTAGGGTAAGGGCTAGCGTTAGGGTTAGGAGATAGGGTTAGGTTTAATGCTTAGGATTAGGGTTAGGTTTTGGGGTTAAAGTAAGTGTTAGGGGTTAGGTTTCAGGATCAAAGGTTAGGGTTATTTTTAGCTGTAGTGTTAGGGTTAGGGATAAGGGATCCCATTAGCATTAAGGGTCTTCCTTACTATCGGATTAAGGGTTAGGCTTAGAGTTAAAAGTTAAGGTTAGGGTCAGTGTTGAGATTTAGAGTTAGGGTTAACAGTTAAGGTAAAGGATAAGCGTTAGGGTTAGGGATTAGTGATTAGGGTTTTTGGTTAGTGTTAGGGATAGCAGTTAGGAGTTAGTGTTTTATCAAGGGGTATGGTTAGAATTAGGATTGGGGATAGAGTTAGGGTGAGGTATAGGGGTTAGGTTTAGGGGTTAGTTTTAGGGTAAAAGGATAGGATTAGGGTTACGGGTTGGGCTTAGGTTTAGGCTTAAAGTTTACTGCTAGGGTTAGGGATAGGGTTCAGGCTTAGCTTTAGGGGTTCTGGTTAGGGTTAGGTGTTAGGTTAGTGTCAGGGTTAGGTCTAGTCGTGAGGGTAAGGTTTAGGGTTAGCTTTAAGAGCTAGGGTTAGGTTTAATGGTTAGGATTAGGATTAGGGTTAAGGGTTAGGGTAAGGCTTAGGGGTTAGGGTGAAAGGTTAGGGTGAAGGTTTAGGGTTTTTGTTAGGCATAGCGTTGGGGTTAGAAGTAAGGGTTACTGTCAGTGTCAGGGTTGTAGGTAGGGTTACGGTTAGGGTTAGCAGTTTAGAATTAGG
>NW_027182857.1:640000-645000 GCF_041146395.1 Eulemur rufifrons | reverse complement strand
TTAGGGTTAGGTGTTAGGTTAGTGTCAGCGTTAGGTCCAGTCGTGAGGGTAAGGTTTAGGGTTAGCTTTAAGAGCTAGGGTTAGGTTTAATGGTTAGGATTAGGATTAGGGTTAAGGGTTAGGGTAAGGCTTAGGGGTTAGGGTGAAGGGTTAGGGTTTTTGTTAGGCATAGCGTTGGGGTTAGAAGTAAGGGTTACTGTCAGTGTCAGGGTTGTAGGTAGGGTTACGGTTAGGGTTAGCGGTTTAGAATTAGGGTTAGGGATTAGGTGTCACAGTGATGACTAGGAGATAGAGTTAGAATTATGGGATAGGGGTTGTTCTCAGGAAATGGGTTATGCATTAACGTTAGGATAAGAGGTTAAAGTTAGGCGCATGGTGAGGTTTACGTGTTAAGGGGAGAAATAGGAACAGGGTTGGGTGTTATGTTCAGGGTTAGGGTTATCTGTTAAAGGTATTGTTTATGCTTAGCGCACGGGCCCTGTCTGCATTGGGTGGGCGGGGGGAGTTTAGGGGACTGGGATTGTACCCGGGAACCCACTCTATCATACTCTGGGTATGAGCCCGTGGGTTTCATGCAGGACGCAGAGGTAGAGCCTCCTTTCATGCATGGCATGGGAGGATTGCAGGCTTTCTAAACTCTAAGAAAGCAAGAAGTCTGAGAATTAGATTTAGGGTTAGGACTATGGTTAGGGTTAAGGATGATGTTTAGTGTTAGGGTGAGGGCTTAGGGTTAGGGATTAGGGTTAGGGTTAAAGGTTACTCTTAGGTTTAATGGTTACACTTTAGTATAGGGTTGAGGTTTACCGTTAGGGTTAAGAAGAGGGGTTAGGGTTTGGTACAGGGTTAGGGTTAAGTGTTAGGTTTAGGGTTCAAGATTAGGATTAGGGTTAGGATTAAAGGTTAGCGTGAGAGTTAACGCTTAGGGTTAAGCTTAAGTGTTAGGGGCTAGGGTTAGGTTTAGGGTTCGTTTTAGGGTTAGAGTTATGTGCTATGGTTTGTGTTAGAGGTTAGGATTAGGTTTACTGGTCACGGTGAGGGTTATGTTTAGGGGTTAGCATTAGGGTTAGGGTAAAGGGACAGGATTAGGGTTAAGTGTTGGGAGTAGGGTGAGGGTTTAGTGTTAGGGTTATCATTAAGGATTAGGGGTAGGGTCAGGGTTAAATGCTTGGGTGCGGGTAATGGTTAGGGTCAGGGTTTAGGTTCACGGATAGGGTTAGTGTTAAGGGTTATGGGTAAGTTTAGGGTTCAGGGTTAGAGTTAGCATTAGGGCTTAAGGTTAGGATTAGGCGGTAGGTTCGATTTAGGGTTAGATCTAGGCGTTAGGGTAAGGGCTAGCGTTAGGGTTAAGAGATAGGGTTAGGTTTAATGCTTAGGATTAGGGTTAGGGTTTGGGGTTAAAGTAAGTGTTAGGGGTTAGGTTTAAGGATCAAAGGTTAGGGTTATTTTTAGCTGTAGTGTTAGGGTTAGGGATAAGGGATCCCATTAGCATTAAGGGTCTTCCTTACTGTAGGGTTAAGGGTTAGGCTTAGAGTTAAAGGTTAAGGTTAGGGTCAGTGTTAAGATTTAGGGTGAGGGTTAACGGTTAGGGTAAAGGTTAAGCGTTAGGGTTAGGGATTAGTGATTAGGGTTTTTGGTTAGTGTTAGGGTTAGCGGTTAGGAGTTAGTGTTTTATGAAGGGGTATGGTTAGAATTAGGATTGGGGTTAGAGTTAGGGTGAGGTATAGGGGTTAGGTTTAGGGGTTAGTTTTAGGGTAAAAGGATAGGATTAGGGTTACGGGTTGGGCTTAGGTTTAGGGTTAAAGTTTACTGCTAGGGTTAGGGATAGGGTTCAGGCTTAGCTTTAGGGGTTCTGGTTAGAGTTAGGTGTTAGGTTAGTGTCAGGGTTAGGTCTAGTCGTGAGGGTAAGGTTTAGGGTTAGTTTAAGAGCTAGGGTTAGGTTTAATGGTTAGGATTAGGAATAGGGTTAAGGATTAGGGTAAGGCTTAGGGGTGAGGGTGAAGGGTTAGGGTCAAGGGTTAGGGTTTTTGTTAGGCATATCGTTGGGGTTAGAAGTAAGGGTTACTGTCAGTGTTAGGGTTGTAGGTAGGGTTACGGTTAGGGTTAGCGGTTTAGAATTAGGGTTAGGGATTAGGTGTCACAGTGATGACTAGGAGATAGGGTTAGAATTATGGGATAGGGGTTGTTCTCAGTAAATGGGTTATGCATTAACGTTAGGATAAGAGGTTAAAGTTAGGCGCACGGTGAGGTTTACGTGTTAAGGGGAGAAATAGGAACAGGGTTGGGTGTTACGTTCAGGGTTAGGGTTATCTGTTAAAGGTATTGTTTATGCTTAGCGCACGGGCCCTGTCTGCATTAGGCGGGCGGGGGGAGTTTAGGGGGCTGGGATTGTACCCGGGAACCCACTCTATCATACTCTGGGTATGGGCCCGTGGGTTTCATGCAGGACACAGTGGTAGAGCCTCCTTTCACGCATGGCATGGGAGGATGGCAGGCTTTCTAAACTCTAAGAAAGCAAGAAGTCTGAGAATTAGATTTAGGGTTAGGATTATGGTTAGGGTTAAGGATGAAGTTTAGTGTTAGGGTGAGGGCTTAGGGTTAGGGCTTAGGGTTAGGGTTAAAGGTTACTCTTAGGTTTAACGGTTACACTTTTTTTTAGGGTTGAGGTTTACGGTTAGGGTTAAGATGAGGGGTTAGGGTTTGGTACACGGTTAGGGTTAAGTGTTAGGTTTAGGGTTGAAGATTAGGATTAGGGTTAGGATTAAAGGTTAGCGTGAGAGTTAACGCTTAGGGTTAAGCTTAAGAGTTAGGGGTTAGGGTTAGGTTTAGGGTTCGTTTTAGGGTTAGAGTTATGTGCTATGGTTTGTGTTAGAGGTTAGGGTTAGGGTTAGGGTTAGGGTTAGGGATAGGGTTAGTTTTAGTTACTTTAGTGCTATGGTTTGTGTTAGAGGTTAGGGTTAGGTTTACTGGTCACGGTTAGGGTTACGTTTAGGGATTAGCATTAGGGTTAGGGTTAAGGGATAGGATTAGGGATAAGTGTTGGGCTTAGGGTTAGGGTTTAGTGTTAGGGTTATCATTAAGGATTAGGGGTAGGGTCAGGGTTAAATGCTTGGGTGCGGGCAATGGTTAGGGTCAGGGTTAAGGTTGACGGATAGGGTTAGTGTTAAGGGTTACGGGTAGGTTTAGGGTTCAGGGTTAGAGTTAGCATTAGGGCTTAAGGTTAGTATTAGGCGGTAGGTTAGATTTAGGGTTAGATCTAGGCGTTAGGGTAAGGGCTAGCGTTAGGGTTAAGAGATAGGGTTAGGTTTAATGCTTAGGATTAGGGTTAGGGTTTGGGGTTAAAGTAAGTGTTAGGGGTTAGGTTTAAGGATCAAAGGTTAGGGTTATTTTTAGCTGTAGTGTTAGGGTTAGGGATAAGGGATCCCATTAGCATTAAGGGTCTTCCTTACTGTAGGGTTAAGGGTTAGGCTTAGAGTTAAAGGTTAAGGTTAGGGTCAGTGTTAAGATTTGGGGTGAGGGTTAACGGTTAGGGTAAACGTTAAGCGTTAGGGTTAGGGATTAGTGAATAGGGTTTTTGGTTAGTGTTAGGATTAGCGGTTAGGAGTTAGTGTTTTATGAAGGGGTATGGTTAGAATTAGGATTGGGGTTAGAGTTAGGGTGAGGTATAGGGGTTAGGTTTAGGATAAAAGGATAGGATTAGGGTTACGGGTTGGGCTTAGGTTTAGGGTTAAAGTTTACTGCTAGGGTTAGGGATAGGGTTCAGGGTTAGCTTTAGGGGTTCTGGTTAGGGTTAGGTGTTAGGTTAGTGTCAGGGTTAGGTCTAGTCGTGAGGGTAAGGTTTAGGGTTAGCTTTAAGAGCTAGGGTTAGGTTTAATGGTTAGGATTAGGATTAGGGTTAAGGGTTAGGGTAAGGCTTAGGGGTTAGGGTGAAGGGTTAGGGTCAAGGGTTAGGGTTTTTGTTAGGCATAGCGTTGGGGTTAGAAGTAAGGGTTACTGTCAGTGTTAGGGTTGTAGGTAGGGTTACGGTTAGGGTTAGCGGTTTAGAATTAGGGTTAGGGATTAGGTGTCACAGTGATGACTAGGAGATAGGGTTAGAATTATGGGATAGGGGTTGTTCTCAGGAAATGGGTTATGCATTAACGTTAGGATAAGAGGTTAAAGTTAGGCGCACGGTGAGGTTTACGTGTTAAGGGGAGAAATAGGAACAGGGTTGGGTTGTTATGTTCAGGGTTAGGGTTATCTGTTAAAGGTATTGTTTATGCTTAGCGCACGGGCCCTGTCTGCATTAGGCGGGCGGGGGGAGTTTAGGGGGCTGGGATTGTACCCGGGAACCCACTCTATCATACTCTGGGTATGGGCCCGTGGGTTTCATGCAGGACACAGTGGTAGAGCCTCCTTTGACGCATGGCATGGGAGGATTGCAGGCTTTCTAAACTCTAAGAAAGCAAGAAGTCTGAGAATTAGATTTAGGGTAAGGATTATGGTTAGGGTTAAGGATGAAGTTTAGTGTTAGGGTGAGGGCTTAGGGTTAGGGATTAGGGTTAGGGTTAAAGGTTACTCTTAGGTTTAACGGTTACACTTTGGTTTAGGGTTGAGGTTTTCGGTTAGGGTTAAGATGAGGGGTTAGGGTTTGGTACAGGGTTAGGGTTAAGTGTTAGGTTTAGGGTTGAAGATTAGGATTAGGGTTAGGATTAAAGGTTAGCGTGAGAGTTAACGCTTAGGGTTAAGGTTAAGAGTTAGGGTTTGGGGTTAGGGTTAGGGTTAGTTTTAGGGTTAGAGTTATGTGCTATGGTTTGTGTTAGAGGTTAGGGTTAGGTTTACTGGTCACGGTTAGGGTTACGTTTAGGGGGTAGCATTAGGGTTAGGGTTAGGGTTAAGGGATAGGATTAGGGATAAGTGTTGGGCTTAGGGTTAGGGTTTAGTGTTAGGGTTATCATTAAGGATTAGGGGTAGGGTCAGGGTTAAATGCTTGGGTGCGGGTAATGGTTAGGGTCAGGGTTAAG
>NW_027182857.1:627500-630000 GCF_041146395.1 Eulemur rufifrons | reverse complement strand
GTTAAGAGTTAGGGTTTAGGGTTAGGGTTTGGGTTAGGTTTAGTTTTAGGGTTAGAGTTTTGTGCTATGGTTTGTGTTAGAGGTTAAGGTTAGGTTTACTGGTCACGGTTAGGGTTACGTTTAGGGGTTTGCGTTAGGGTTAGGGTTAAGGGATAGGATTAGGGTTAAGTGTTGGGCTTAGGGTTAGGGTTTAGTGTTAGTGTTATCATTAAGGATTAGGGGTAGGGTCAGGGTTAAATGCTTGGGTGCGGGTAATGGTTAGGGTCAGGGTTAAGGTTCACGGATAGGGTTAGTGTTAAGGGTTACGGGTAGGTTTAGGGTTCAGGGTTAGAGTTAGCATTAGGGCTTAAGGTTAGGATTAGGCGGTAGATTCGATTTAGGGTTAGATCTAGGCGTTAGGGTAAGGGCTAGCGTTAGGGTTAAGAGATAGGGTTAGGTTTAATGCTTAGGATTAGGGTTAGGGTTTGGGGTTAAAGTAAGTGTTAGGGGTTAGGTTTAAGGATCCAAGGTTAGGGTTATTTTTAGCTGTAGTGTTAGGGTTAGGGATAAGGGATCCCATTAGCATTAAGGGTCTTCCTTACTGTAGGGTTAAGGGTTAGGCTTAGAGTTAAAGGTTAAGGTTAGGGTCAGTGTTAAGATTTAGGGTGAGGGTTAACGGTTGGGGTAAAGGTTAAGCGTTAGGGTTCGGGATTAGTGATTAGGGTTTTTGGTTAGTGTTAGGGTTAGCGGTTAGGAGTTAGTGTTTTATGAAGGGGTATGGTTAGAATTAGGATTGGGGTTAGAGTTAGGGTGAGGTATAGGGGTTAGGTTTAGGGTAAAAGGATAGGATTAGGGTTACGGGTTGGGCTTAGGTTTAGGGTTAAAGTTTACTGCTAGGTTTAGGGATAGGGTTCAGGGCTAGCTTTAGGGGTCTGGTTAGGGTCAGGTGTTAGGTTAGTGTCAGGTTTAGGTCTAGTCGTGAGGGTAAGGTTTAGGGTTAGCTTTAAGAGCTAGGGTTAGGTTTAATGGTTAGGATTAGGATTAGGGTTAAGGGTTAGGGTAAGGCTTAGGGGTTAGGGTGAAGGGTTAGGGTGAAGGGTTAGGGTTTTTGTTAGGCATAGCGTTGGGGTTAGAAGTAAGGGTTACTGTCAGTGTTAGGGTTGTAGGTAGGGTTACGGTTAGGGTTAGCGGTTTAGAATTAGGGTTAGGGATTAGGTGTCACAGTGATGACTAGGAGATAGGGTTAGAATTATGGGATAGGGGTTGTTCTCAGGAAATGGGTAATGCATTAACGTTAGGATAAGAGGTTAAAGTTAGGCGCACGGTGAGGTTTACGTGTTAAGGGGAGAAATAGGAACAGGGTTGGGTGTTATGTTCAGGGTTAGGGTTATCTGTTAAAGGTATTGTTTATGCTTAGCGCACGGGCCCTGTCTGCATTGGGCGGGCGGGGGGAGTTTAGGGGGCTGGGACTGTACCCGGGAACCCACTCTATCATACTCTGGGTATGAGCCCGTGGGTTTCATGCAGGACGCAGTGGTAGAGCCTCCTTTCACGCATGGCATGGGAGGATTGCAGGCTTTCTAAACTCTAAGAAAGCAAGAAGTCTGAGAATTAGATTTAGGGTTAGGATTCTGGTTAGGGTTAAGGATGAAGTTTAGTGTTAGGGTGAGGGCTTAGGGTTAGGGATTAGGGTTAGGGTTAAAGGTTACCCTTAGGTTTAACGGTTACACTTTGGTTTAGGGTTGAGGTTTACGGTTAGGGTTAAGATGAGGGGTTAGGGTTGGTACAGGGTTAAGGTTAAGTGTTAGGTTTAGGGTTGAAGATTAGGATTAGGTTTAGGATTAAAGGTTAGCGTGAGAGTTAACGCTTAAGGTTAAGGTTAAGAGTTAGGGTTTAGGGTTAGGATTAGGGTTAGTTTTAGAGTTAGAGTTATGTGCTATGGTTTGTTTTAGAGGTTAGGGTTAGGTTTACTGGTCACGGCTAGGGTTAGGTTTAGGGGGTAGCATTAGGGTTAGGCTTATGGTTAGGGTTAAGGGATAGGATTAGGGATAAGTGTTGGGCTTAGGGTTAGGGTTTAGTGTTAGGGTTATCATTAAGGATTAGGGGTAGGGTCAGGGTTAAATGCTTGGTTTCGGGTAATGGTTAGGGTCAGGGTTAAGGTTCACGGATAGGGTTAGTGTTAAGGGTTATGGGTAGGTTTAGGGTTCAGGGTTAGAGTTAGCATTAGAGCTTAAGGTTAGGATTAGGCGGTAGGTTAGATTTAGGGTTAGATCTAGGCGTTAGGGTAAGGGCTAGCGTTAGGGTTAAGAGATAGGGTTAGGTTTAATGCTTAGGATTAGGGTTAGGGTTTGGGGTTAAAGTAAGTGTTAGGGGTTAGGTTTCAGGATCAAAGGTTAGGGTTATTTTTATCTGTAATTTTAGGGTTAGGGATAAGGGATCCCATTAGCATTAAGGGTCTTCCTTACTGTAGGGTTAAGGGTTAGGCTTAGAGTTAAAGGTTAAGGTTAGGGTCAGTGTTAAG
>NW_027182857.1:612500-615000 GCF_041146395.1 Eulemur rufifrons | reverse complement strand
TTACGGTTAGGGTTAGCGGTTTAGAATTAGGGTTAGAGATTAGGTGTCACAGTGATGACTAGGAGATAGGGTTAGAATTATGGGATAGGGGTTGTTCTCAGGAAATGGGTTATGCATTAACGTTAGGATAAGAGGTTAAAGTTAGGCGCACGGTGAAGTTTACGTGTTAAGGGGAGAAATAGGAACATGGTTGGGTTGTTATGTTCAGGGTTAGGGTTATCTGTTAAAGGTATTGTTTATGCTTTGCGCACGGGCCCTGTCTGCATTAGGCGGGCGGGGGGAGTTTAGGGGGCTGGGATTGTACCCGGGAACCCACTCTATCATAATCTGGGTATGGGCCCGTGGGTTGCATGCAGGACACAGTGGTAGAGCCTCCTTTCACGCATGGCATGGGAGGATTGCAGGCTTTCTAAACTCTAAGAAAGCAAGAAGTCTGAGAATTAGATTTAGGGTTAGGATTCTGGTTAGGGTTAAGGATGAAGTTTAGTGTTAGGGTGAGGGCTTAGGGTTAGGGATTAGGGTTAGGGTTAAAGGTTACTCTTAGGTTTAACGGTTACACTTTGGTTTAGGTTTCAGGTTTACGGTTAGGGTTAAGATGAGGGGTTAGGGTTTGGTACAGGGTTAGGGTTAAGTGTTAGGTTTAGGGTTGAAGATTAGGATTAGGGTTAGGATTAAAGGTTAGCGTGAGAGTTAACGCTTAGGGTTAAGGTTAAGAGTTAGGGTTTAGGGTTAGGGTTAGGGTTAGTTTTAGGGTTAGAGTTATGTGCTATGGTTTGTGTTAGAGGTTAGGGTTAGGTTTACTGGTCACGGTTAGGGTTACGTTTAGGGGGTAGCATTAGGGTTAGGGTTAGGGTTAAGGGATAGGATTAGGGATAAGTGTTGGGCTTAGGGTTAGGGTTTAGTGTTAGGGTTATCATTAAGGATTAGGGGAAGGGTCAGGGTTAAATGCTTGGGTGCGGGTAATGGTTAGGGTCAGGGTTAAGGTTCACGGACAGGGTTAGTGTTAAGGGTTACGGGTAGGTTTAGGGTTCAGCGTTAGAGTTAGCATTAGGGCTTAAGGTTAGGATTAGGCGGTAGGTTCGATTTAGGGTTAGATCTAGACGTTAGGGTAAGGGCTAGCGTTAGGGTTAAGAGATAGGGTTAGGTTTAATGCTTAGGATTAGGGTTAGGGTTTGGGGTTAAAGTAAGTGTTAGGGGTTAGGTTTAAGGATCAAAGGTTAGGGTTATTTTTAGCTGTAGAGTTAGGGTTAGGGATAAGGGATCCCATTAGCATTAAGGGTCTTCCTTACTGTAGGGTTAAGTGTTAGGCTTAGAGTTAAAGGTTAAGGTTAGGGTCAGTGTTAAGATTTAGGGTGAGGGTTAACGGTTAGGGTAAAGGTTAAGCGTTAGGGTTAGGAATTAGTGATTAGGGTTTTTGGTTAGTGTTAGGGTTAGCGGTTAGGAGTTAGTGTTTTATGAAGGGGTATGGTTAGAATTAGGATTGGGGTTAGAGTTAGGGTGAGGTATAGGGGTTAGGTTTAGGGGTTAGTTTTAGGGTAAAAGGATAGGATTAGGGTTACGGGTTGGGCTTAGGTTTAGGGTTAAAGTTTACTGCTAGGGTTAGGGATAGGGTTCAGGGTTAGCTTTAGGGGTTCTGGTTAGGGTTAGGTGTTAGGTTAGTGTCAGGGTTAGGTCTAGTCGTGAGGGTAAGGTTTAGGGTTAGCTTTAAGAGCTAGGGTTAGGTTTAATGGTTAGGATTAGGATTAGGGTTAAGGGTTAGTTTAAGGCTTAGGGGTTAGGTTGAAGGGTTAGGGTTTTTATTAGGCATAGTGTTGGGGTTAGAAGTAAGGGTTACTGTCAGTGTTAGGGTTGTAGGTAGGGTTACGGTTAGGGTTAGCGGTTTAGAATTAGGGTTAGGGATTCGGTGTCACAGTGATGACTAGGAGATAGGGTTAGAATTATGGGATAGGGGTTGTTCTCTGGATATGTATTATGCATTAACGTTAGGATAAGAGGTTAAAGTTAGGCGCACGGTGAGGTTTACATGTTAAGGGGAGAAATAGGAACAGGGTTGGGTGTTACGTTCAGGGTTAGGGTTATCTGTTAAAGGTATTGTTTATGCTTAGCACACGGGCCCTGTCTGCATTGGGCGGGCGGGGGAGTTTAGGGGGCTGGGATTGTACCCGGGAAGCCACTCTATCATACTCTGGGTATGGGCCCGTGGGTTTCATGCAGGACACAGTGGTAGAGCCTCCTTTCACGCATGGCATGGGAGGATTGCAGGCTTTCTAAACTCTAAGAAAGCAAGAAGTCTGAGAATTAGATTTAGGGTTAGGATTATGGTTAGGGTTAAGGATGAAGTTTAGTGTTAGGGTGAGGGCTTAGGGTTAGGGATTAGGGTTAGGGTTAAAGGTTACTCTTAGGTTTAACGGTTACACTTTTTTTTAGGGTTGAGGTTTACGGTTAGGGTTAAGATGAGGGGTTAGGATTTGGTACAGGTTTAGGGTTAAGTGTTAGGTTT
>NW_027182857.1:572500-577500 GCF_041146395.1 Eulemur rufifrons | reverse complement strand
TTAAGGATTAGGGTTAGGGTCAGGGTTAAATGCTTGGATGCGGGTAATAGTTAGGGTCAGGGTTAAGGTTCACGGATAGGGTTAGTATTAAGGGTTACGGGTAGGTTTAGGGTTCAGGGTTAGAGTTACCATTAGGGTTTAAGGTTAGGATTAGGCGGTAGGTTATATTTAGGGTTAGATCTAGGCGTTAGGGTAAGGGCTAGCGATAGGGTTAAGAGATAGGATTAGGTTTAATGCTTATGATTCGGGTTAGGGTTTGGGGTTAAAGTAAGTGTTAGGGGTTAGGTTTCAGGATCAAAGGTTAGGGTTATTTTTAGCTGTAGTGTTAGGGTTAGGGATAAGGGATCCCATTAGCATTAAGGGTCTTCCTTACTGTAGGGTTAAGGGTTAGGCTTAGAGTTAAAGGTTCAGGTTAGGGTCAGTGTTAAGATTTAGGGTGAGGGTTAACGGTTAGGGTAAAGGTTAAGCGTTAGGGTTAGGGATTAGTGATTAGGGTTTCTGGTTAGTGTTAGGGTTAGCGGTTAGGAGTTAGTGTTTTATGAAGGGGTATGGTTAGAATTAGGATTGGGGTTAGAGTTAGGGTTAGGTATAGGGGTTAGGTTTAGGGGTTAGTTTTAGGGTAAAAGGGTAGGATTAGGGTTACGGGTTGGGCTTAGGTTTAGGGTTAAAGTTTACTGCTAGGGTAAGGGATAGGGTTCAGGGTTAGCTTTACGGGTTCTGGATAGGGTTATGTGTTAGGTTAGTGTCAGGGTTAGGTCTAGTCGTGAGGGTAAGGTTTAGGGTTAGCTTTAAGAGCTAGGGTTAGGTTTAATGGTTAGGATTAGGATTAGGGTTAAGGGTTAGGGAAAGGCTTAGGGGTTAGGGTGAAGGGTTAGGGTCAAGGGTTAGGGTTTTTATTAGGCATAGCGTTGGGGTTAGAAGTAAGGGTTACTGTCAGTGTTAGGTTTGTAGGTAGGGATACGGTTAGGGTTCGCGGTTTAGAATTAGGGTTAGGGATTAGGTGTCACAGTGATGACTAGGAGATAGGGTTAGAATTGTGGGATAGCGGTTGTTCTCAGGAAATGGGTTATGCATTAACGTTAGGATAAGAGGTTAAAGTTAGGCGCACGGGGAGGTTTACGTGTTAAGGGGAGAAATAGGAACAGGGTTGGGTGTTATGTTCAGGGTTAGGGTTATCTGTTAAAGGTATTGTTTATGCTTAGCGCACGGGCCCTGTGTATATTAGGCGGGCGGGGGTAGTTTAGGGGGCTGGGATTGTACCCGGGAACCCACTCTATCATACTCTGGGTATGGGCCCGTGGGTTTCATGCAGGACACAGTGGTAGAGCTTCCTTTCACCCATGGCATGGGAGGATGGCAGGCTTTCTAAACTCTAAGAAAGCAAGAAGTGTGAGAATGAGATTTAGGGTTGGATTATGGTTAGGGTTAAGGATGAAGTTTAGTGTTAGGGTGAGGGCTTAGGCTTAGGGATTAGGGTTAGGGTTAAAGGTTACTCTTAGGTTTAACGGTTACACTTTGGTTTAGGGTTGAGGTTTACGATTAGATTTAAGATGAGGTGTTAGGTTATGGTACAGGGTTAGGGTTAACTGTTAGGTTTAGTGTTGAAGATTAGGATTAGGGTTAGGATTAAAGGTTAGCGTGAGAGTTAATGCTTAGGGTTAAGGTTAAGAGTTAGGGTTAGGGTTAGGGTTAGGGATAGGGTTAGTTTCAGTTAGTTTAGTGCTATTGTTTGTTTTAGAGGTTAGGGTTAGGTTTACTGGTGACGGTTAGGGTTACGTTTAGGGGTTAGCATTAGGGTTAGGGTTAAGGGATAGGATTAGGGATAAGTGTTGGGCTTAGGGTTAGGGTTTAGTGTTAGGGTTATCATTAAGGATTAGGGGTAGGGTCAGGGTTAAATGCTTTGGTGCGGGTAATGGTTAGGGTCAGGGCTATGGTTGACGGATAGGGTTAGTGTTAAGGGTTACGGGTAGGTTTAGGGTTCAGGGTTAGAGTTAGCATTAGGGCTTAAGTTTAGGATTAGGCGGTAGGTTAGATTTAGGGTTAGATCCAGGCGTTAGGGTAAGGGCTAGCGTTAGGGTTAAGAGATAGGGTTAGGTTTAATGCTTAGGATTAGGGTTAGGGTTTGGGGTTAAAGTAAGTGTTAGGGGTTAGGTTTCAGGATCAAAGGTTAGGGTTATTTTTAGCTGTAGTGTTAGGGTTAGGGATAAGGGATCCCATTAGCATTAAGGGTCTTCCTTACTGTAGGGTTAAGGGTTAAGCTTAGAGTTAAAGGTTAAGGTTAGGGTCAGTGTTAAGATTTGGGGTAGGGTTAACGGTTAGGGTAAAGGTTAAGCGTTAGGGTTAGGGATTAGTGATTAGGGTTTTTGGTTAGTGTTAGGGTTAGCGGTTAGGAGTTAGTGTTTTATGAAGGGGTATGGTTAGAATTAGGATTGGGATTAGAGTTAGGGTGAGGTATAGGGGTTAAGTTTAGGGTAAAAGGATAGGATTAGGGTTACGGGTTGGGCTTAGGTTTAGGGTTAAAGTTTACTGCTAGGGTTAGGGATAGGGTTCAGGCTTAGCTTTAGGGGTCTGGTTAGGGTCAGGTGTTAGGTTAGTGTCAGGGTTAGGTCTAGTCGTGAGGGTAAGGTTTAGGGTTAGCTTTAAGAGCTAGGGTTAGGTTTAATGGTTAGGATTAGGATTAGGGTTAAGGGTTAGGGTAAGGCTTAGGGGTTAGGGTGAAGGATTAGGGTCAAGGGTTAGGGTTTTTGTTAGGCATAGCGTTGGGGTTAGAAGTAAGGGTTACTGTCAGTGTTAGGGTTGTAGGTAGGGTTACGGTTAGGGTTAGCGGTTTAGAATTAGGGTTAGGGATTAGGTGTCACAGTGATGACTAGGAGATAGGGTTAGAATTATGGGATAGGGGTTGTTCTCAGGAAATGGGTTATGCATTAACGTTAGGATAAGAGGTTAAAGTTAGGCCCACAGTGAGGTTTACGTGTTAAGGGGAGAAATAGGAACAGGGTTGGGTGTTATGTTCAGGGTTAGGGTTATCTGTTAAAGGTATTGTTTATGCTTAGCACACGGGCCCTGTCTGCATTGGGCGGGCGGGGGGAGTTTAGGGGGCTGGGATTGTACCCGGGAACCCACTCTATCATACTCTGGGTATGGGCCCGTGGGTTTCATGCAGGACACAGTGGTAGAGCCTCCTTTCACGCATGGCATGGGAGGATTGCAGGCTTTCTAAACTCTAAGAAAGCAAGAAGTCTGAGAATTAGATTTAGGGTTAGGATTATGGTTAGGGTTAAGGATGAGGTTTAGTGTTAGGGTGAGGGCTTAGGGTTAGGGATTAGGGTTAGGGTTAAAGTTTACCCTTAGGTTTAACGGTTACACTTTGGTTTAGGGTTGAGGTTTACGGTTAGGGTTAAGATGAGGGGTTAGGGTTTGGTACAGGGTTAGGGTTATGTGTTAGGTTTAGGGTTGAAGATTAGGATTAGGGTTAGGATTAAAGGTTAGCGTGAGAGTTAACGCTTAGGGTTAAGGTTAAGAGTTAGGGTTTAGGGTTAGGGTTAGGTTTAGTTTTAGAGTTAGAGTTATGTGCTATGGTTTGTGTTAGAAGTTACGGTTAGGTTTACTGGTCACGGCTAGGGTTAGGTTTAGGGGGTAGCATTAGGGTTAGGCTTATGGTTAGGGTTAAGGGATAGGATTAGGGATAAGTGTTGGGCTTAGGGTTAGGGTTTAGTGTTAGGGTTATCATTAAGGATTAGGGTTAGGGTCAGGGTTAAATGCTTGGGTGCGGGTAATGGTTAGGGTCAGGGTTAAGGTTGACGGATAGGGTTAGTGTTAAGGGTTACGGGTAGGTTTAGGGTTCAGGGTTAGAGTTAGCATTAGGGCTTAAGGTTAGGATTAGGCGGTAGGTTAGATTTAGGGTTAGATCTAGGCGTTAGGGTAAGGGCTAGCGTTAGGGTTAAGAGATAGGGTTAGGTTTAATGCTTAGGATGAGGGTTAGGGTTTGGGGTTAAAGTAAGTGTTAGGGGTTAGGTTTTAGGATCAAAGGTTAGGGTTATTTTTAGCTGTAGTGTTAGGGTTAGGGATAAGGGATCCCATTAGCATTAAGGGTCTTCCTTACTGTAGGGTTAAGGGTTAGGCTTAGAGTTAAAGGTTAAGGTTAGGGTCAGTGTTAAGATTTAGGGTGAGGGTTAACGGTTAGGGTAAAGGTTAAGCGTTAGGGTTAGGGATTAGTCATTAGGGATTGTGGTTAGTGTTAGGGTTAGCGATTAGGAGTTAGTGTTTTATGAAGGGGTATGGTTAGAATTAGGATTCGGGTTAGAGTTAGGGTGAGGTATAGGGGTTAGGTTTAGGGGTTAGTTTTAGGGTAAAAGGATAGGATTAGGGTTACGGGTTGGGCTTAGGTTTAGGGTTAAAGTTTACTGCTAGGGTTAGGGATAGGGTTCAGGGTTAGCTTTAGGGGTTCTGGTTAGGGATAGGTGTTAGGTTAGTGTCAGCGTTAGGTCTAGTCGTGAGGGTAAGGTTTAGGGTTAGCTTTAAGAGCTAGGGTTAGGTTTAATGGTTAGGATTAGGATTAGGGTTAAGGGTTAGGGTAAGGCTTAGGGGCTAGGGTGAAGGGATAGGGTCAAGGGTTAGGGTTTTTGTTAGGCATAGCGTTGGGGTTAGAAGTAAGGGTTACTGTCAGTGTTAGGGTTGTAGGTAGGGTTACGGTTAGGGTTAGCGGTTTAGAATTAGGGTTAGGGATTAGGTGTCACAGTGATGACTAGGAGATAGGGTTAGAATTATGGGATAGGGGTTGTTCTCAGGAAATGGGTTATGCATTAACGTTAGGATAAGAGGTTAAAGTTAGGCGCACGGTGAGGTTTACGTGTTAAGGGGAGAAATAGGAACAGCGTTGGGTGTTATGTTCAGGGTTAGGGTTATCTGTTAAAGGTATTGTTTATGCTTAGCACACGGGCCCTGTCTGCATTAGGCGGGCGGGGGGAGTTTAGCGGGCTGGGATTGTACCCGGGAACCCA
>NW_027182857.1:520000-565000 GCF_041146395.1 Eulemur rufifrons | reverse complement strand
AGGCTTTCTAAACTCTAAGAAAGCAAGAAGTCTGAGAATTAGATTTAGGGTTAGGATTATGGTTAGGGTTAAGGATGAAGTTTAGTGTTAGGGTGAGGGCTTAGGGTTAGGGATTAGGGTTAGGGTTAAAGGTTACTCTTAGGTTTAACGGTTACACTTTGGTTTCGGGTTGAGGTTTACGGTTAGGGTTAAGATGAGGGGTTAGGGTTAGGTAGAGGGTTAGGGTTAAGTGTTAGGTTTAGGGTTGAAGATTAGGATTAGGGTTAGGATTAAAGGTTAGCGTGAGAGTTAACGCTTAGGGTTAAGGTTAAGAGTTAGGGTTTAGGGTTAGGGTTAGGTTTAGGGTTGGGGTTAGGGTAGGGGTAGGGTTACGGTTAGGGTAAGGGTAAGGTTAGGGTTAGGGTTAGGGCTTGGGGTTAGGGTTAGGGTTAGGGGTTATGGTTAGGGTTGGGGTTAGGGGGTTAGGGTTAGGGTTAGGGTTAGGGGGCTGGGTTAGTGTTAGGGTTGGGTTAGGGGTTACGGTTAGGATTAGGGTTGGGTTAGGGGTTATGGTTAGGGTTAGGGTTAGGGTAGGGTTAGGGTTAGGGTAGGGTTAGGGTTTAGGTGTTAGGGTTAGGGTTAGGGGTTAGGGTTAGGGTTTTAGGGTTATGGTTAGGGTTAAGGGTTAGGGGTTAGGGTTGGGTTAGGGTTAGGGTAGGGTTAGGGTAGGGTTAGGGTAGGGTTAGGATTAGGGTTAGGGTTGGGTTAGGGTTAGGGGTTAGGATTAGGGTTAGGGGTTTAGGGTTAGGGTTAGGGGTTAGGGTTAGGGTTAGGGGTTAGGTTAGGGTTGGGGTTGGGGTTAGGGTTAGGTTTTAGGCGTTGGGGTTAGGGTTAGGGTTAGGGGTTAGGGTTAGGGTTAGGGGTTAGGGTTAGGGTTAGGGTAGGGTTAGGGTAAGGGTTAGGGGTTAGGGTTAGGGTTAGGGGTTAGGGTTAGGGTTAGGTGTTAGGGTTAGGCTTAGGGTTAGGGGTTGGGGGTAGGGGAAGGGTTAGGGTTAGGGGTTAGGGTTAGGGTTAGGGGTTACGGTTCGGGGTTAGGGTTAGGGTTAGGGTTAGGTTTAGGGTTTCGGGTTGGGGTTGGGGTTGGGGTTAGGTTTAGGGGGTAGGGGTAGGCATAGGGGTAGGGGTAGGGTTAGGGTTAGAGGGTTAGGGTTAGTGGGTTAGGGTTATGGTTAGGGGTTAGGGTTAGGGTTAGGGTTGGGAATAGGGGTTAGGGTTGGGGTTAGGGTTAGGGTTAGGGTTATGTGTTAGGGTTTGTGTTAGAGGTTAGGGTTAGGTTTACTGTTCCTGGTTAGAGTTACGTTTAGGGGTTAGCATTAGGGTTAGGGATTAGGTTTAGGGTAAGTGTTTAGAGTTAGTGTTGGGCTTTAGGCTCGGGGCTTAGGTTCAGGGTCAGCGGTTAGGGTTGGTGGTAGGGCTTAGATTTAGCGGTCAGTTTAAGGGCACAGGACCTGGTTAATCTACGGTGAGAGGGGTGTGGTCGGAGTCACCACAAAAGCACAACATCATTCCCTGGGCCTTGGGACAAAACCTACATGCAGGACTCAGGCAGAGCCTCATCTCACACATGGCATGGCTGTATTGTAGGCTTGCTTCACTCTGGGAATGGAAGTAGTGTGAGAATTAGGGTTAGGTTTGGGGTTAGGGGTTTCGAGTTAGGGGTTAGGTTTCGAGTCAGGGTCAGGTGCTAGGGATTAGTGGTTAGGTTTAGAGTTAGTGTTAGGGGTTAGGTGTTAAGTCTGGGTTGGGGGCCAGGGTTAGGTTTAGGGTTGGGGTTAGCGTTAGGGTTAGGGGTTAGGGTTAAGGGATAGGGTTAGGGTTAAGGGTTAGGCTTAGGGTTAGGGTTCAGGGTTAGGGTTAAGGTTTAGGGTTAGAGTCAGGGTTAAGGGTTAGGGTGAGGCTTAACAGTTAGGGTTAGGGTTAGGGGGTTAGGAATAGGGTTAGGGTTAAGGGTTAGGTTTATGGTTCAGGTTTAAGGTTAGGATTAGGGGTTAGGGTTAGTGTTAACTGTAGGTCAGTGTTGGGGTTAGATCTCTAGGCATTAGCATATAGGTTAGGGTTAGGGTTAAGTAGGGTTATGTTTAATGGTTAGGATTGGGATTAGCGTTAAGGGTTAGGGTTAAGCTTTAGGGGTTATGACTAAGGATCAATGGTTAGGGTTATTTTTAGGCGTAGGGTTAGGGTAAGGGTTTTAGGGTTAGTGTTCGTGTTGTTGGTAGGGTTAAGGTTAGGGTTGGCGTTTCAGAATTAGGGATTAGGTGTTATGGTTATGGCTAGGAGTTAGGGTTAGAATTATGGTATAGGGCTTGTTCTCAGGGTGTCATGCATTATCGTTAAGATAAGGGGTTAAGTTAGGGTTAGGGTGAGGTTTACGTGTAAAGGTGAGCAGTAGGATCAGGGTTAGGTGTTATGTTCTGGGTTAGGGTTATGGGTGTGGGGTAGGGTTTATGCTTAGGGCACGGGCCCTGTATGCACTAGGAGGCGAAGTTAGGGGTCTGTGATGGTCGCTGGGAGCCCACTCTATCGTACGCAGTGTATGGGCCTCTGGGTTTCATGCAGGACACTGCGGCAGAGCGGGCTTTCATGCATGGCTTAGTAGGATTGTAGGCTTTCAAAACTCTGAGAAATCAAGTCTGAGAATTAGATTTAGGGTTAGGATTACGGTACGGTTTAAGGATGAAGATTAGTGATAGGGTGAGGGCTTAGGGTTAGGGGTTAGGGTTAGGGTTAGGGTTGTTGGCAGGGTGAAGGTTAGGGTTGGCATTTTAGAATTAGGGATGAGGTGTTACGGTTATGGCTAGGGGTTAGGATTAGAATTATGGGATAGGGCTTCTTCTCAGGGTGTTATGCATTAAGGTTAAGATAAGGGGATAAGTTAGGGTTACGGGGAGGTTTATGTTTTAAGGTGAGCAATAGGATCAGGGTCAGGTGCTATGTTCAGGGTGAGGGTTATCTGTTAGGGGTAGTGTTTATACTTAGCGTACAGGCCCTGTCTGCACTGGGCGGGGGGCTGGGGTTAGGGGGATGGGATTGTCCCCGGGAACCCACTCTATCATACGCTAGGTATGGGCTCCTGGTTTCATGCAAGAGAGAGCTGCAGAGCCCCCTTTTACTCATGGCATGGGAGGATTTTAGGCTTTCTAAACTCTAAGAAAGCAAGAAGTCCGAGAATTAGATTTAGGGGTAGGATTATGATAATGTTTAGGGTTAGGGTTAGTGTTAAGGTGGGGTCTTAGGGTTAGGGGTTAGGGTTAGAGGTTAGTGTTAGGTGTAACAGTTACAGTTAGGTTTATGGTTAAGTTTCAGGGTTAGGGTTAAGGTTTGGGTTTAGCGTTTGGCACAGGGTTAGGCTTCAGTGTTAGCTTTATGGTTAAAGATTAGGATTAGGGTTAGTGTGAGGGTTAATGGTAAGGGTCAAGATTAAGGGTTAGGGTTGGGGTTAGGGTTAGGTTTAGGGTTAGGGCTTAGGGTTCGGCTTAGGGTTAAGGGATAGGATTAGGGTTAAGTGTTGGGCTTATGGTTAGGGTTAAAGTTTAGTGTTAGGGTTAATGTTTAGTGTTATGGTCCAGTTTAAGTGTTAGGGTGAGGGTTAACAGTTAGGATTAGGCTTAGGGGTTAGGGATATAGTGAAGGTTCAGTGTTAGGGTTAGGTTTAGGGTTCAGGGTTAGGGTTAGCTTTAGGGGTTATGGTTAGGGTTAGGTGTTAGGTTAGTGTCAGGGTTAGGTCTAGTCGTGAGGGTAAGGTTTAGGGTTAGCTTTAAGAGCTAGGGTTAGGTTTAATGGTTAGGATTAGGATTACGGTTAAAGCTTAGGGTAATGCTTAGGGGTTAGGGTGAAGGGTGAAGGGTTAGGGCTTTTGTTAGGCATAGCGTTGGGGTTAGAACTAAGGGTTCCTGTCAGTGTTAGGGTTGTAGGCAGCGTTACGGTTAGGCTTAGCGGTGGAGAATTAGGGTTAGGGATTAGGTGTTACAGTTATGACTAGGAGATAGGGTTAGAATTATTGGATAGGGGATGTTCTCAGGGAATGGGTTATGCATTAACGTTACGTTAAGAGGTTAAAGTTAGGCTCACGGTGAGGTTTACGTGTTAAGGGGAGAAATAGGAACAGGGTTAGGTGCCATGTTCAGGGTTAGGGTTATCTGTTAAAGGTATCATTTATGCTTAGCCCACGGGCCCTGTCGGCATTAAGCTGGGGGGAGATTAGGGGGCTGGGATTGTCACCGGGAACCCACTGTATCGGACTCTGGGTATGGGCCCGTGGGTTTCATGCAGGACACAGTGGTAAAGCCTCCTTTCACACATGGCATGGGAGGATTGCAGGCTTTCTAAACTCTAAGAAAGCAAGAAGTCTGAGAATTAGATTTAGGGTTAGGATTATGGTTAGGGTTCAGGATGAAGTGTAGTGTTATGGTGAGGGGATAGGGTTACAGATTAGGGTTACGGTTTAAGGTTACTGTTAGGTTTAACGGTTACAGTTCGTTTTGGGGTTGAGGTTTGCGGATAGGGTTAAGATGAGGGGTTAGGTTTTGGTACAGGGTTAGGGTTGTGTTAGGTTTAGGTTTGAAGATTAGGATTAGAGTTAGGATTAAAGGTTAGCATGAGAGTTAACGGTTAAGATTAAGGTTAAGGGTTAGGGTTAGGGTTTAGGTTTAGGGTTAAGTGTTAGGGTTAGTTTTAGGGTTAGAGTTATGTGTTAGGGTTTGTGTTAGAGGTTAGGGTTAGGTTTACTGTCCACGGTTAGGGTTACGTTTAGGGGTTAGCATTAGGGTTAGGGATTAGGTTTAGGGTAAGGGTTTAGAGTTAGTGTTGTGCTTTAGGCTCGGGGCTTAGGTTCAGGGTCAGGGGTTAGGGTTGGTGGTAGGGCTTAGATTTAGCGGTCAGTTTAAGGGCACAGGACCTGGTTAATCTACGGTGAGAGGGGTGCGGTCGGAGTCACCACAAAAGCACAACATCATTCCCTGGGCCCTGGGACAAGACCTACATGCAGGACTCAGGCGGAGCCTCATCTCACACATGGCATTGCTGTATTGTAGGCTTGCTTCACTCGGGAATGGAAGTAGTGTGAGAATTAAGGTTAGGGTTGGGGTTAGGGGTTTCGAGTTAGGGGTTAGGTTTCGAGTCATGGTTAGGTGCTAGTGGTTAGGGGTAGAGTTAGTGTTACGGGTTCGGTGTTAATTCTGGGTTAGGGGGCCAGGGGTAGGTTTAGGGTTTGGGTTAGTGTTATCGTTAGCGGTTAGGGTTAATGGATAGGGTTAGGGTTAAGGGTAGGCTTAGGGTTAGGGTTCAGGGTTAGGGTTAAGGTTTAGGGTTAGGGTCAGGGTTAAGGGTTAGGGTTAGGGTTAGGGTGTTATGGTTAAGGATTAGGTTTATTGTTCAGGTTTAAGGTTAGCATTATGGGTTTGTGTTACTTCTAACTGTAGGTCAGTGTTGGGGTTAGATCTCTAGGCATTAAGGTAAAGGTTAGAGTTAGGGTTAAGAGTTGGGGTTATGTTTAATGGTTAGGATTGGGATTAGCGTTAAGGGTTAGGGTTAAGGTTAGGGGTTATGACTAAGGATCAACGGTTTTAGGCGTAGGGTTAGGGTAAGGGGTTAGGGTTAGTGTTAGTGTTGTTGGTAGGGTTAAGGTTAGGGTTGGTGTTTCAGAATTAGAGATTAGGTGTTATGGTTATGGCTAGGAGTTAGGGTTAGAATTACAGTATAGGGCTTGTTCTCAGGGTGTCATGCATTAACGTTACGATATGGGGTTAAAATTAGGGTTACGGTGAGGTTTACGTGTTAAGGTGAGCAGTAGGATCAGGGTTAGGTGTTATGTTCTGGGTTAGGGTTATGGGTGAGGGGTAGTGTTTATGCTTAGGGCATGGGCCCTGTATGCCCTAGGAATCGAAGTTAGGGGTCGGTTGTGGTCGCTGGGAACCCACTCTATCGTACGCTGTGTATGGGCCTCTGGGTTTCTTGCAGGACACTGTGGCAGAGCAGGCTTTCATGCATGGCTTAGTAGGATTGTAGGCTTTCAAAACTCTGAGAAAGCAAGAAGTCTGAGAATTAGATTTCGGGTTAGGATTACGGTACGGTTTAGGGATGAAGATTAGTGATAGGGTGAGGGCTTAGGGTTAGAGGTTAGGGTTAGGGTTAGGGTTGTTTGTAGGGTGAAGTTTAGGGTTGGCATTTTAGAATTAGGGATGAGGTCTTATGGTTATGGCTGGGGATTAGGATTAGAATTATGGGATGGGGCTTCTTCTCAGGGTGTTATGCATTAAGGTTAAGATAAGGGGATAAGTTAGGGTTACGGGGAGGTTTATGTTTTAAGGTGAGCAATAGGATCAGGGTCAGGTGTTATATTCAGGGTGAGGGTTATCTGTTAGGGGTAGTGTTTATACTTAGCGTACAGGCCCTGTCTGCACTGGGCGGGGGGCTGGGGTTAGGGGGATGGGATTGTCCCCGGGAACCCACTCTATCGTACGCTGGATATGGGCTCCTGGGTTTCATGCAGGACACAGTGGTAGAGCCCCCTTTTACTCATGGCATGGGAGGATTTTAGGCTTTCTAAACTCTGAGAAAGCAACAAGTCTGACAATTAGATTTAGGGGTAGGATTATGGTAATGTTTAGCGAGGAAGATTAGTGTTAGGGTGGGCTCTTAGGGTTAGGGGTTAGGGTTTAAGGTTTGTGTTATTTTTAACAGTTACAGTTACGTTTATGGTTAAGTTTCAGGGTTAGGGTTAAGGTTTGGTTTTATCGTTTGGCACAGGGTTAGGCTTCAGTGTTAGCTTTATGGTTAAAGATTAGGATTAGGGTTAGGGTTAAGGGTTAGTGTGAGGGTTAATGGTAAGGTTCAAGATTAAGGGTTAGGGTTGGGCTTAGGGTTAGGAATAAGGCTTCGTGTAACATTTAGGTTTAGAGTTAAGTGTTATGGTTATGGCTAGAGGTTAGGGTTAGGTTTAGGGTTCATGGTTAGGGTTACATTTAGGGGTTCGGGTTACGGGTTAAGTTTAGGGTGAGTGTTTAGTGTTACTGTTGGGCGTTAGGATAAGGGCCGAGGTTTAGGGTTAGGATTTAGGTTTAGTGTTAGGGCTTAGATTTAGTGGTTAGTTTAAGGGCACATGCTCTGTTTAATCTATGGTGGGAAGGGTGCAGACTGGGTCGCCTCAACACCACACCATCGTACTTGGGCCTTGGGCCCAGACCTACATGCAGGACTCAGGCAGAGCCTCTTCTCACTCGTGGCATGGCTCTATTGTAGGCTTGGTCAACTCTGAGAACGAAGGAAGTGTGAGAATTAGGGTTATGGTTAGGGTTATGTGTTTGGGGTTAGAGGTTTGGGTTTGAGTGAAGTTTAGTGGTTAGGAATTAGAAGTTAGGATTAGTGTGTCAGGGGTTAGGTGTTAGGTTTTTGTAAGGGGCTAGCGTTAGATTTAGGTTTAGGGTTAATGTTCAGGTGGGTTAGGGGTCAGCGTTAGGGTTAGGCTTACAAGATAGGATTAAGGTAAAGGGTGAAGGCTTAAGATTAGCAGTAAGGGTTAAGGTTAGGGTTAAGGGTTAGGGTTTCGGTCCAAGTTAAGGGTGAGAGTGAGGGTTAACAGTTGCGATTAGGGTAATGGTTTAGGGATAGTAATAGGTTTAAGGGATAGGGTTAGGGTTAGGTTTAGGGTTCGGGGTTAGGGTTAGCATTAGCGGTTAGGGTTAGGGTTAGGGGTTAGGGTTACAGTTAGGGTTAGGTCTAGGCATTATGGTAATGGTTCGTGTTAGGGTTAAGAATTAGGGTTAGGTTTAATTGTTAGGATTATGATCAGGATAATGGTTAGGGTTAGGGTTAGCGGTTAGAGTTAGGGTTAGTGTTAGGGTTGTTTGTAGGGTGAAGGTAATGTTTAGCAGTTTAGAATTAAGGTTAGGGATTAAGTGTTACGGTTATGCTAGGAGTTAGGCTTAGAATTAAGGGATAGGGTTTGTTCTTAGGGTAAGTGTTATGCAATAACATTAGGATAGGGGTTAAAGTTAGGGTTACAGTGAGGTTTACGTGTTAAGGTGAACAATAACATCAGGGTTAGGTGTTATGTTCAGGGTTAGGGTTATGGGTGAGGTGCAGGGTTTTTGCTTAGGGCATGGGCCCTGTCAGCACTAGCAGGGGGAGTTAGGGGGCTGTGATTGTCCCCGGGAACCCACTCTATTGTGCACAGAGTATGGGCTCCTGGGTTTCATGCAGGACACTGTGGCAGAGCCAGCTTTCACGCATGGCTTTGGAGAATTGTAGGCTTTTAAAACTCTGAGATAGCAAGAAGTCTGAGAATTAGATTTAGGGTTAGGATTATGGTTAGGGTTAGGGATGAAGATTAGTCAGGGAGAGGGCTTAGGGTTAGGGCTTAAGCTTCGAGTGAGGATTAGGGGTTAGGGAGTAGGTGTTGGGTTTAGTGATAGGGTTAGGGCTTAGGGGTTAGGGTTGGGTTAGGGGCTAGGGTTAGATTTAGAGTGGGGTTAGGGTTAGCGTTATGGGTTAGAGTTAGGGTTAAGGGATAGGATAAGGGTTAAGCGTTAAGGCTTAGGGTTAGCGTTAAGTGTTAGGTTTAGTTTTAAGGGTTAGGGTTACAGTTCGAGTTAAGGGTTAGTGTGGGGTTAACGGTTAGGGCTAGGGTTATGGGTTAAGGATAGAGTTAGGTTTAAGGCTTAGGATTAGGGTTCAGTGTTAGGGTTAGCATTAGGGATTAGGGTTAGGGTTAGGGGTTACGTTTACTCTTAGGGTTAGGTCTAGGCATTAGGGTACGTGTTAGTGTTAGGCTTAAGAGTTAGGGTTAGGTTTAATTGTTAGGATTAGGATCAGGGTTAAGGGTTAGGGTTAAGTGTCAAGTGTTACGGTTATTTTTAGGTGTACGGTTAGGGTTAGCGGTTAGGGTTAGGGTTAGTTTGTAGGGATAAGGTAATGTTTAGCAGTTTTGAATTAGCCTTAGGGATTAGGTGTTACAATTGTGGCTAGGAGTTAGGGTTAGAATTAAGGGATAGGGGTTGTTCTTAGGGTAAGTCTTATGCATTAACGTTAGGATAACAGGTTCAAGTTAGAGTTATGGTGAGGTTGATGTGTTAAGGTGAGCAATAGTATCAGGGTGAGCTGTGATGTTCAGGGTTAGGGTTATGGGTGAGGGGTAGTGTTTATGCTTATATCACGAGCCCTCTCTGCTCTAGGAGGGGGCTTAGAGGGCTGGGATAGATGCCGGAAGCCACTCTATCATACACTGGGTATGGGCCCCTTGGTTTCATGCCGGACACAGTGGCCAAGCCTCCTTCTACACATGGCATGGGAGGATTGTAGGCTTTGTAAACTCTGAGAAAGCAAGAAGTCTGAGAATTAAATTTAGGGCTAGGATTAGGGTTAGGGTTAGCAATATAGGTTACTGTTATGGTGAGGGCTTAGGGTTAGGGGTTTCAGTTAGGGTCAGGGTTAAAGGTTAGTGTTAGGTTTAACAGTTACAGTTAGGTTTAGGGTTAAGCTTTAAGGTTTAAGCTTAGGGTTAAGATTAGGGGTTAGGTTTTGGTACAGGGTAAGGGTTAAGTGCTAGGTTTAGGCTCAAAGATTAGGATTAGGGTTAGGGTTAAGGTTTAGTGTGAGGGTTAACGGTTAGGGTTAAGGTTAAGTGTTAGGTTTATGGGTTAGGGTTAGGGTTAAGTGTTCATGTTAGGTTTAGGGTTAGAGTTAAGTGTTATGGTTAGGGTTAGGGGTTTGGGTTAGGTTTAGGGTTCATGGTTAAGGTTACATTTAGGGGTTAGGTTTAGGGTAAGCGTTTAGTGTTAGTGTTGGGCATTAGGGTCAGGGCTTAGGTAGGGTTAGGGGTTAGGGTCAGTGTTTGGGCTTTGATTTGGCGGTTAGTTTAAGGGTACAGGACCTGTGTAATCTATGGTGAGAAGGGTGCAGAATGTTTCCATGCGACACTACACCATCGGATCCTGGGCCTTTGGCCCAGACCTACTTGCAGGACTCATGCGGAAACTCTACTCACGCATTGCATGGTTGTATTTTAGGCTTGGTTAACTCTGAGAATGGAAGTAGTGTGAGAAATAGGGTTATGGTTAGGGTTAAGGGTTTGGTGTTAGGGGTTAGGGTTCAAGTGAGGTTTAGTGGTTAGGGACTAGGATTTAGGGTTAGTGTTAGGGTTAGGGGTTAGTTTTGCGTTAGGGGCTAGGGTTAGATTTATGGTTGGGGTTAGTGTTAGGGTTAGGATTAGGCATCAGGGTTAGTGTTAGGGTTAAAGGATAGGATTGGCGTTAGGTGTTTAGGCTTAGGGTTTGTGTTAAGTGTTAGGGTTGGGGTTTAGGCTTAGGGTTACGGTTTGAGTTAAGCTCTAGGGTGAGGGTTAAAGATTAGGCTTAGGATTATTGGTTAGGGATAGAGTTATGTTTAAGGGTTAGGGATAGGGTTAGGTTTAGGGTTCAGTGTTAGGGTTAGCATTAGGGGTTAGGGTTAGGGTTAGGGGTTAGGCGTAGTGATGTATTAAGGGCTATGGTTAGAATTAGGATTGGGGTTAGTGTTAGGTTTAGGGTTAGGGGTTAGGTTTAGGGTTAAGGGATAGGATTATGGTTAAGGGTTGGGCGTAGCTTTAGGGTTAAGATTTAGTGTTAGGGTCCGGTTTAAGGGTTAGGGTGAGGGTTAACGGTTAGGGTTAGGGTTGGGGTTAGGGGTTAGGGATATAGTTAGTATTAAGTGTTAGAGTTAGGTTTAGGGTTCAGGGTTAGGGTTAGCTTTAGGGGTTATGATTAGGGTTAGGTGTTAGTTTAGTGTTAGTGTTAGGTCTAGGCGTCAGGGTAAGGTTTAGGGTTAGGGTTAAGAGCTAAGGTTGGGTTAGGGTTAGGGTTAGGGTTAGGAGTTAGGGTAAAGGGTCAAGGGTTAGCATTATTTTTAGCCATAGCTTTGGCGTTAGGAGTAAGGGTTAGGTTCAGTGTTAGGGTAACAGTAGGTTACCGTAACAGTAACTACGTAGGGTAACAGTTAGTGTTAGTGGTTTAGAATTAGGGTTAGGGATTAGTTGTCACAGTTATGACTAGGAGATAGGGTTAGAATTATGGGATAGGGGTTAATCTCAGGGTAAGTGTTATGCATTAACGTTAGGATAAGAGGTTAAAGTTCAGGTTACAGTGAGGTTTACATTCTAAGGTGAGCAATAGAATCAGGGTTAAATGTTATTTTCAGGGTTACAGTTTTGGGTGAGGTGTAGAGTTTATGCTTAGGGCACGGGCCTTGTCTGCATTAGGCGGGGGGGGGGTTAGGGGGCTGGGATTGTCACCAGTAACCCACTCTATCGTACTCTGGTTATGGGCCCCAGCGGTTCATTCAGGACACAGTGGAAGAGCCTCCTTTCACGCATGGCATGGGAGGATTGTAGGCTTTCTAAACTCTAAGAAAGCAAGAAGACTGAGAATTAGATTTAGGGTTAGGGTTAGGGTTCGGGTTAAGGATCAAGGTTAGTATTAGGGTGAAGGCTTAGAGTTAGGGGTTACGGGTAGCGTTACAGGTTACTCTTAGTTTTAACCGTTACAGTTAGGTTCAGGGTTAAGGTTTATGGTTAGGTTTAAGGTTAGGGTTTAGGGTTTGGTACAGGATTAGGGTTAAATATTAGGTTTAGGGTTAAAGATTACGATTAAGGTTAGGTTTAAAGGTTAGTGTGAGGGTTAACAGTCAAGGTTAAAGTTAAGAGTTAGGGTTAGGGTTAGTGTTAGGATTAAGGGTTCATGTTAGGTTTAGGGTTAGAGTTAAGTGCTACGGTTAGCGCTCGAGGTTAGGGTTAGGTTTAGGGTTCACAGTTAGGGTTACGTTTAGAGGTTAGCATTAGGGTTAGGGATTAGCTTTAGGGTAAGAGTTTAGAGTTAGTGTTGGGCTTTAGGCTCAGGGCTTAGGTTTAGGGTCAGAGGTTAGGGTTGATGTTAGGGCTTAGATTTAGTGGTTAGTTTAAGGGCACAGGACCTGTTTATTCTACAGTGAGAGGGGTTAGGGTTAGGGTTAGGGTTGTCGTAGGGGTTAAGGTTAGATTTAACCTTGGGGTTAGTGTTAGGGTTAGGATTAGGGGGTTAGTGTTAGGGTTAGGGGTTAAAAACACCTACAGCCAGCCCTAACCCGATTTCTGACACTTCTTCCATTCTCAGAGTTAACCAAGCCTACAATACAGCCATGTCATGCGTGAGAAGAGGCTCCACCTGAGTCCTGTATGTAGGTCTTGGCCCAAGGCCCAGCGTACGGTGGTGTTGTGTCGCAGCGACCCTGTGCACCACTCTCACCATAGATTAAACAGGTCCTGTGCCCTTAAACTAACCGCTAAATCTCAGCCCTAACACTAATCCTAACCCCTAACCCTAAAAGTTATCCTTAACCCTAACTGTTAACACTCAAACTAACCCTTAACTCTAACCCTTGTCATGATCTTTAACCCTAACCCTAACACTTAACCCTAACCCTGTACCAAACCATAACCCCTAAGCTTAACCCTAACCCTAAACCTAAACCCTAAGTCTAACTGTAACTGTTAAACCTAACAGTAACTTTTAACCCTAAAACTAACCGTATCCCCTTACCCGAAGCCCTCACCCTAAGATTAAACTTCATCCCTAACCATAACGATAATCCTAACCTTAAATCTAATTCTCAGACTTCTTACTTTCTTAGAGATTTGAAAGCTTACAAACCTCCTTTACCATGCGTGAAATCAGGCTCTGCCAGAGTGTCCTACAAGAAACCCATGGGCCCATACCCTGCATACGATAGAGTGGGTTTCTGGTGACAATCGCATCCCCCTCAATCCCACTCCTAGGGCAGACAGGGCCCATACCCTAAGCAAAACCCTACCCCTCACTCATAATTCTAACCCTGATCCTATTGCTCACCTTAACACATAAACCTCACCGTAAACCTAACTTTAACCACTTATCCTAACATTAATGCATAACACTTATGCTAAGAACAACCCCTATCACTTAATTCTAACCCTAACTCCTAGCCATAACAGTAACCCCTAATCCCTAACCCTAATTCTAACCACTAAACATTACCTTAACCCTACAAACAACCCTAATACTAACCCTAACCTTAAACGCTAACCCTAACCTTATCCCTAAACATAACCTTAAAAGTTTACCCTAAACCCTAACCCTATCCCCTAACCCTAAGCCTAACCCTTAATTCTGATCCTAATCCTAACAATTAAACCTAACCCTAACCCTTAACCCTAACACTAA
Source organism: Eulemur rufifrons (assembly GCF_041146395.1). Lineage (NCBI taxonomy): Eukaryota > Metazoa > Chordata > Mammalia > Primates > Lemuridae > Eulemur > Eulemur rufifrons. Next base: position 551,759 of record NW_027182857.1, on the reverse strand, counting down.
CCCTTACCTTAATGCCGAGACCTAATCTTAGCAGTAAAGCTACCTCTAACCCTAACCCTAGACCTTAAACCTAACACTATCCCTAACTTATAACCCTAACCCTAACTGTTAACCCTCACCCTAACCCTTAACTCGGACCATAACCCTAACCCTTAACCCTAACCCTATCCCTTAATGCTAACCCTAAGCCTTAACCCTTAACCCTAATCCTATCCCTTAACCCTAACCCTAACCCCTAACCCTAACCCTAACCCTAACCCCAACCCTAAATCTATCTCTAGTCCCTAACCCAACCCTAACCGTTAACCCCTAATGCTAACATTAACCCTAACCCCTAATCCCTAACACCTAACCCTCACGCGAACACTAACCCCTAACCCCAAACACCTAACCCTAATCATAACCATAATTCTCACACTTCCTCCATTCTCAGAGTTAGCCAAGCCTACAATAAAACCATGCCATGCGTGAGAAGAGGCTCTGCCTGAGACCTGCATGTAGGTCTGGGCCCAAGGCCTAGGGTACGATGGTGTGGTGTGGCGATGACCCATTCTGCACACTTCTCACCATAGATTACACAGGTCCTGTGCCCTTAAAATAACCTCTAAATCTAAGCCCTAACGCTAACTCTAACACTAACCCTTAACCCTAAACTTAAGCCCTGACCCTAACGCCCAACACTAACATTAAACCCTTACCCTAATCCTTACCCATAACCCTAATGCCTAAACGTAACCCTAACGATGAACCCTAAACCTAACCCTAACCCCAAACCCTAACCATAACACTTAACTCTAACCCTAAACCTAACACGAACACTTAAACCTAAACTTAACCACTAACCCTAACACTTAACCTTAACCCTAACCGTTAACTCTCACACTAACCCTTAAACCTAACCCTAATCGTAATCTTTAACCCTAAACCTAACAGTTAACCCTTACCCTGTACCAAAACCTAACCCCTAACCTTAACCTTAACCCTAACACTTGACCCTAAAGCTAACTGTAACCATTAAACCTAACACTAACCTTTAACCCTGACCGTAACTCTAACCCCTAACCCTAAGCCCTCACCCTAATGCTAAACTTTATCCTTAACACTAACCATAATCCTATCCCTAAATCTAATTCTCAGACTTCTTGCTTTCTCAGAGTTTAGAAAGCCTACAATCCTCCCATGCCATGCGTGAAAAGAGGCTCTGCCACTGTGTCCTGCATGAAACCCAGGGACCCATACCCAGTGTACGATAGAGAAAGTTCTCGGCCACAATCCTAGACCCCTAATCCTCCCGCCTAGTGCAGACAGGGCCCGTGCCCTAAGCATAAAAAGTACGCCTAACATATAACCCTAACCTTGAACGTAACACCTATCCCTGATCCTACTGCTCACCTTATCATGTAGACCACACTGTAACCCTAACTTTAACCGCATCTCCTAAAGTTAATGCATAACACTTACACTGAGAACAACGCCTATCCCATAATTCTAACCCTAAATCTTAGCCATAACCATAAAACCTAATCCCTAACCCTAATTCTAAACTGCTAACCCTAACCTTAACACTACCAACAACCCTAACACTAACCCTAACCCTAACCCTCACCCCTAATCCTACCCTATGCCTAAAAGTAACCCTAACTCCTAACCCTTATCCCTAACCAAAAGCCCTGTCCCAAACCATAAGACTTAAGTCTCACCCTTATACCCTAACCCTAATACGAATCCTTAAGCCTAACCCCCAATCCTAACAATTAACCTTAACCCTAACTGTTAACGCTCACCCTAACCCTTAAATCAGACCAAAACCCTAACATTTAACCCTAACCCTAATCCCTAATGCTAACCCTAAGCCTTAACCCTTTACCCTAATCCTATCCCTTAAGCCTAACCCTAACCCTAATTCCTAACCCTAACCATAATCCCTAACCCTAACCCTAACACTAACCCTAACTCTGAATCTAACCCTAGCCCCTAAACCAACACTAACCCCTAACCCCTAACCCTAACACTAACACTAACTCCTAATTTCTAACCCCTGAACCACACTCGAACCCTAACCCCTAACCCCAAACAATTAACCATAACCATAACCCTAATTCTCACACTTCCTCCATTTTCAGAGTTCACCAAGCCTACAATAGAGCCATGCCATGAGTGAGAAGAGGCTCCGCCTGAGTCCTGCATGTAGGTCTGGGCCCAAGGCCCAGGTACGATGGTGTGGTGTCAAGGGGACCAATTCTGCACCCTTCTCACCATAGATTAAACAGGTCCTGTGCCCTTAAACTAACCGCTAAATCTAAGCCCTAACACTAAACCTAAACGCTAACCCTAAACCTAAGCCCTTATCCTAATGCCCAACACTAACACCAAACACTCACCCTAAACCTAACCCGTAACCCTAACCCCTAAACGTAACCCTAACCATGCACCCTATATCTAACCCTAACCCCTAACCCTAACCATAACACTTAACTCTAACCCTAAACTAACATAAACCCTTAACACTAAACCTAATCCCTAACCCTCATGCTTAACCCTAACCGTTAATCCTCACACTTACCTTTAAACCTAACCCTAATTGTAATCTTTAACTCTAAACTTAACACTTAAACCTTAACCTGTACCAAAACCTATCCCCTAAACTGAACCCTAACACTAAACCTTAACGCTAAACCTAACTGTAACTGTTAAACCTAACACTGACCTTTAACTCTGACCCTAAACCTAACCCCTAACCCTAAGGCATCACCTTAACACTAAACTTCATCCCTAATTCTAACCATAATCCTAACCCTAAATCTAATTCTCAGACTTTTTCTTTCTCAGAGTTTAGAAAGCCTATAATCCTCCCATGCCATGTGTGAAAGGAGGCCCTGCCACTGTGTCCAGGGGCCAATACCCAGCATACGATAGAGTGATTTCCCGGCGAATATGCTAGCCCCCTAACCTCTCCGCCTAGTGCAGACAAGGCACGTGCCCTAAGCATAAACACAACCCCTAACCAATAACCCTAACCATAACTGTTAACTCTCACCCTAACATTTAACCCTGACACTAACCCTAACCCGTAAACCTATCCCTAAACCTTTACCCAAAGCCTAAGCCTTAACTCTAACACTATCATTTAACCCTAGCCCTAACCCCTAAATGTTACACTAACCATGAACCCTAAGCCTAACCGTAACCCCTAACACTAACCATAACACTTAACTGTAACCCTAAACCTAACAAGACCCCTTAACCCTAACACTAACCCCTAACCCTTGCCCTTAAACTTAACCCTAAACTTTTACCCTCACACTAACCTTTAACACTAACCATAATGCTAATCTTTAACCCTAAACCTAACACTTAACTCTTACCCTGTACGAAACCCTAACCCCTGACCTTAACCCTGACAATAAACCTTAACCCTAAACCTAACTTTAACCGTTAAAACTAACACTAACCTTAACCCTAACTCTATCCCTAACCCTTAACCCTAAGCCCTCACCCTAACACTAATCGTCATCCCTAATCCTAACCATAATCCTATCCCTAAATCTTAATCTCAGACGTCTTCCTCTCTCAGAGTTTAAAAAGCCCTCACCCTAAAATTTAACCCTAAACCTAACTGTAACTGTTTAAACTAACACTAATCTTTAACCATAACCCTAACCCTTAACCTGAACCCTAAGCCAAACTCTTAACCCTAATCCTATCCCTTAACCCTAACTCTAATCCCTAACTCGAACGCTAACACTAACCCCAACCCTAAACCTAACCCTAGCCCCTAACCCAACCCTCACCCCAACCCCTAACCCTAACACTAACCCTAACCCCTAATGCCTAACCCCTAACCCTCATTTGAACACTCTCTCCTAAACCCAAATCCCTAACCCTAACCATAACCCTAATTCTCACACTTCTTCCATTCTAAGAGTTAACCAAGCCTACAATACAACCATGCCATGCATGAGAACAGGCTCCCCCTGATTCCTGCATGTACGTCTGAGCCCAAGGCCCAGGGTACAATGCTGTGGTGTCTCAGCGACCGATTCCACACCCTTCTCACCATAGATTAAACAGGTCCTCTGACCTTAAACTAATCGCTAAATCTAAGTCCTAACACTAACCCCTACCCTAAACAGAAACCCTGACCCAAACTCCCTTCACTAACACTATACCCTTACACCAAACCTAACCCCTAAACCTAACCCCTAAACATAACCTTAACCATGAACCCTAAACCTGAACCTAAACCCTAACACTTAAGTGTAACCCTAAACCTAACACGAACCCCTAATCCTAACCCTAAACCCTAACCCTAACCCTTCACCTTAACCCTAACCGTTAACCCTCAGCTAACCCTTAAACCTAACACTAATCCTAATCTTTACCCCTAAGCCGAACACTTAACCCTAACCCTGTACCAAACCCTAATCCCTAACACTAAGCCCTCTCCCTAACACTAAACTTCATCCCTAACCCTAACCGTAATCCTAACCCTAAATCTAATTCTCAGACTTCTTGCTTTCTCAGAGTTTAGAAAGCCTACAATCCTCCCATGCCATGCATGAAAGGAGGCTCTGCCACTGTGCCCTGCATGAAACCCAGAGGCCCATACCCAGCATACGATAGAGTGGGTTCCTGGTGACAATCCCAGCCTCCGAGCCCCCCCACCTAGTGAAGACAGGGCCTGTGCCCTAAGCATAAACACTGCCCCTAACCCATAACCATAACCTTGATCATAACATCTGACCCTGATCCTATTGCTCACCTTAACATGTAAAACTCACCATAACCCTAACCCTAACCCCTTATCCTAACGTTAATGAATAATACTTACCCTGAGGACAACACCTATCCCATAATTCTAACCCTAACTCTTATTCATAACTGTAAAACCTAATACCTAATTGTAAGCTGCTAACCCTAAATTTAACCCTACCAACAGCCCTAACACTAACCCTAACCCTAACCCTTGATCCTTAAGCCTAAACCCTAACCCTAACCCTAACCCTAAGTATAAACTCTACCCCTCACCCATAACCCTAACCCTGAACATAAAACCTAACCCTGATCCTATTGCTCACCTTAACACGTAAAGTTCACTGTAACACTAACTTTAACCGCTTACCCTAACTTTAAGCATAAAACTGACCCTGAGACCAACCCCTATGCCATAATTCTAACCCTAACTCCTTACCATAACCATAACACCTAATCCCTAACCCTAATTCTAAACTGCTAAACCTAACCTTAAGCCTACAAAAAACCTTAACGGTAACACTAACCCTAACACCTAATCCTAACCCTGTGCCTGAAAATAAACCTAACCCTTAACCTTTAACCCTAATGCTAACCCATAACCCTAACCATAACACTTTACTCTAACCCTAAATCTAACACGAACGCTTAACACTAGCCCTAAACCCTAACCCTAACCCTTAAACACAAAACTAACCGTTAACACTCACACTAACCGTCAACCCTAATCCGAATTCTAATCTTTAACCCTAAACCTAACACTTAACCCTAACCCTGTACCAAACCCTAACCCCTAACCATAACCCTCACCCTAAAACGTAACCCTAAACCTAACTGTAACCGTTAAACCTAACTCTAACATTTAACCTTTACTCTACCCATAATCCCTAGCCCTAATCCCTCACCCTAGCACTAACCTCATTCCTAACCCTAACTATAATCCTAACCCTAAATCTAATTATCAGACTTCTTGCTTTCTCAGCGTTAGAAAGCCTACAATCCTCCCATGCCATGAATAAAAGGAGGCTCTACCACTGTGTCCTGCCGGAAACCCCAGTGCCCATACTCAGCATACACTAGAGTGGGTTCCCGACGACAATCGCAACCCCAAACCCCTCCCCCCCTGCCTAGTGCAGACAGGGCCCAAGTCGTAAGCATAAACCCTACCCCTCACCCCTAACCATAACCCTGAACATAACACCTGACCCTGATCCCATTGCTCACCTTAAAATGTAAATCTCACCATAACCCTAAATTTAACCCCTTATCATAACGTTAATGCATAACACTTACCCTGAGAACAACTCCTATCTCTGAATTCTAACCCTAACTCCAAGCCATAACCATAACACCTAATCCCTAATGCGAATTCTAAACTGCTAACCCTAACCTTAAACCTACCATCAAACCAAACATTACCCTAGCCCCTAACTTTAAAACTATGCCTAAAAATAACCCTAACACTTCACCCTTAATCCTAACCCCTAACTCTAACCCTAACCCTACCCCTAAGACCCTAACCATAACCCTAACTGTTAACCCTCACCCTAACACGTAACCCTGAACTTAACCCTAAACCTTAACACTAACCCTTAACCCTAACCCTAAGCCAAACCCTTAACCATAATCCTATCCTTTAACCCTAAACGCTAACCCTAATATTAACCCCAACCCTAAACCTAACCCTAGCACCCTAACCCAAACCCAACAACTAACCCCTATCCCTAACACTAACCCTAACTCCTAATCCCTAGGACCTAACCCTGACTCGAACCATAATCCCAAACTCCAAACCCCTAACCCAAACCCTAACCCTGATTCTCACACTACTTCCATTCTCAGAGTGAAGCAAGCCTACAATACAGCTATACTATGCGTGAGATGAGGCTCCACCTGAGTCCTGCATGTAGGTCCTTTCCCAAGGATCAGGGAACGATTTTGTGCTTTCGTGGAGACTCCGACAGCACACTTCTCACCGTAAATAAAACAGGTCCTGTGCCCTTAAACTAAAAGCTAAATCTCAGCCCTAACACTAACACTAACCCCTAACCGTAAACATAAGCTCCGACCGTAACGCTGAACACGAACTCTAAAACCTTACCCTAAACCTAATCCCTAACCCTAACACTAACCCATAAACATAACACTAACCATGAACCCTAAACCTAACCCTAACCATAACACTTAACGCTAACCCTAAAGCCTACACGAAGACTTATTCCTAACACTAACAAAAACCCTAGCCCTTAGTCTTGATCCTTATCATTAACCCTCACACTAGCCCTTAACCCTAACCCTAATCCTAATCTTTAACCCTAAAGCTAAAACTTAAGCCTAACACTGTACCAAACGCTAAACCTTAACCTTAACCCTAACCCTAAAACATAACCATAAACCTGACTGTAACGGTTAAACCTAACACTAACCTTTAACCCTAACCACTGACCTTAAGAACGCACCCTAACACTAACCTTCATCCCTAAACATTACCATAAACCTACCCCTAAATCTAATTCTCAGACTTCTTGCTTTCTCAGAGTTTAGAAAGCCTACAATTCTCCCATGTCATGAGTAAAAGGAGGCTCTGCCACTGTGTCCTGCAAGAAACCCGGGGGCCCATAACTAGTGCATGATAGAGCGGGTTCCCAGTGGCAATCCTAGTCCCTAACCCCCCCCCTCCTGGTGAAGACAGGGCCCGTGCGCTAAGCAAAAACACTATCCCTAACAGATAACCCTAACTCCAAACATAAAACCTAACCCTGATCCTGTTGCTCACCTTAAAACATAAACCTAACCATAACACTAATTTATCCCCTTATGTTAACGTTAATGCATAGCACCCAAAGAAGAAGCCCTATCCCATAATTCTAAACCTAATCCCTAGCCATAACCATAACACCTCATCCATATTCTAAAGTGCCAACCCTAAACTTCAACCTACCATCAACCCTAACCCTAACCCTAACCCTTAACCCTAAGCCCTCACCCTAACACTAATCTTCATCCCTAAACCGTGCCGTAATCCTAACCCGAAATCTAATTCTCAGACTTCTTGCTTTCTCAGAGTTTTGAAAGCCTACAATCCTACTAAGCCATGCATGAAAGCCCGCTCTGCGACAGTGTCCTGCAGGAAACCAGAGGCCCATACACTGCATACGATAGAGTAGGTTACCAGCGACCATCACAGACCCCTATCTTTGCCTCCTAGTGCATACAGGGCCCGTGCCCAGAGCATAAACCCTACCCCTCACCCATAAGACTAACCCAGAACATAACACCTAACCCTGATCATACTGCTCACCTTAAGAGGTAAAGCTCACCATAACCCTAACTTTAACACCTTATCTTAACGTTAATGCATGACACCCTGAGAAAAAGCACTATACTGTAATTCTAACGCTAACTCCTAGCCATAACCATAACACCTGATCCCGAATTCTGAAACGCCAACCCTAACCTTAACCCTACCAACAACACTAACACTAACCCTAACACCTTACCCTAACCCTACGCATAAAAATAACCCTAACCGTTGATCCTTAGTCATAACCCCTAACCTTAACCCTAACACTTAACCCTAATCCCAAGCCTAACCATTAAACATAACCCTAACACTTAACCTTAAACCTAACCTTTACCTTAATGCCTAGAGATCTAACCCTAACACTGACTTACAGTTAACACTAAACCTAACCCCCTAATGTTAACCTTAAACCTGAACCATAAACCTAACCCTTAACCCTAATCCTATCCCTAACCCCCAACCCTATCCCTAACTGTTAACCCTCACCCTAACCCTTAACCGTGACCCTAACCCTAAACCTGAACCCTTACCCTAAGCCTAACCCTTAACCCTAACCCTATCCCTTAACCCTAACGCCTAACCCTAACGCTAACTCCAAACCTAAACCTTACCCTGGCCCCCTAAACCAGAGTTAACACCTAACCCGTAACACTAACTCTAACCCTAACCACTAATCCCTAGCACCTAACCCTGACTCCAAGCCTAACCCCTAACTCGAAACCCCTAACCCCAACCCTAACCCTAATTCTCACACTACTTCCATTCCCGAGTGAAGCAAGCCTACAATACAGCCATGCCATGTGTGAGATGAGGCTCCGCCTGAGTCCTGCATGTAGATCTTGTTCCAGGGCCCAGGGAATGATGTTGTGCTTTCGTGATGGCTCCGGCCGCACCCCTCTCACCATAGATTAACCAGGTCCTGTGCCCTTAAACTGACCGCTAAATCTAAGCCCTACCACCAACCCTAACCCCTGACCCTGAACCTAAGCCCCGAGCCTAAAGCCCAACACTAACTCTAAACCCTTACCCTAAACCTAATCCTTAACCCTAATGCTAACCCCTAAACGTAACCCTAACCGTGGACAGTAAACCTAACCCTAACCTCTAACACAAACCCTAACACATAACTCGAACCCTAAAGCTAACCCTAACCCTTAACCCTAAACCTAAACCCTAACCCTAACTCTTAACCTTAACCCTAACCGTTAACTCTCACGCTAACCTTTAATCCTAACCCTAATCCTAATCTTCAACCGTAAACCTAACACTTAACCCTAACCCTGTACCTAACCCTAACCCTATACCAAACCCTAACCCCTCATCTTAACCCTAACCGTAAACCTCAACCCTAAACCGAACTGTAACCGTTAAACCTAAGAGTAACCTTTAATCCCAACCCTAATCCCTAACCCTAAGCCCTCACCCTAACACTAAACTTCATCCTTAACCCTAACCAGAATCCTAACCCTAAATCTAATTCTCAGACTTCTTGCTTTCTTAGAGTTTAGAAAGCCTGCAATCCTCCCATGCCATGCGTGAAAGGAGGCTCTACCACTGTGTCCTGCATCAAACCCACGGGCCCATACCCAGAGTACGATACAGTGGGATCCTGGTGACAATCCCAGTCCCCTAACCTCCCCACACCCCCGCCTAAGGCAGACAGGGCCCGTGCGCTAAGCATAAACAATACCTGTAACAGATATCCCTCACCGTGAACATAACACCTAACCCTGTTCCTATTTCTCCCCTTAACACGTAAACCTCACCGTGAGCCTAACTTTAACCTCTTATCCTAACGTTAGTGCATAACCCATTCCCTGAGAACAACCCCTATCCCATAATTCTAACCCTATCTCCTAGTCGTCACTGTAACACCTAATCCCTAACCCTAATTCTAAACCGCTAACCCTAACCGTAACCCTGCCTACAACCCTAACACTGACAGTAACCCTTACTTCTAACCCCAACGCTATGCCTAACAAAAACCCTTAACCCTTCACCCTAACCCCTAAGCCTTACCCTAACCCTTAACCCTAATCCTAATCCTATCCATTCAACCTAACCCTAGCTCTTAAAGCTAACCCTAAACCTTACCCTCACGACTAGACCTAACCCTGACACTAACCTAACACCTAACCCTAACCATAACCCCTACAGCTAACCTTAACCCTGAACCCTAAACCTAACCCTAACACTGAACCCTCACTATATCCCCAACCTCTAAGCCTAATCCTAACCGTTAACCCTCACCCTAACACTTAAACTGGACCATAACACTAAACATTAACCCTAACACTAAACTTTAACCCTAAACCTGAGCCCAACCCTTAACGCTAATCCTATCCTTTTACCCTAAACCTAACTCCTAAACCTAACCCTAACACTAACCCCAATCCTAATCTAACCATACCCCTTCATAAAACACTAACTCCTAACCCTAACACTTACCAAAAACCCTAATCGCTAATCCCTAACACTAACGCTTAACTTTTACCGTAACCGTTAACCCTCACCCTAACCCTTAACGCTGACCCTAACCTTAACCTTTAATCTAAGCCTGACCCTTAACCCTAACAGTAAGGAAAACCCTCACGCCAACCTTATCCCTTATCCCTAACCCTAACACTACAGCTAAAAATAACCCTAACCTTGGATCCTTAAACCTAACCCCTAACACTTACTTTAACCCCAAACCCTAACCCTAATCCTAAGCATTAAACCTAACCCTATCTCTTAACCCTTACTCTAACGCCTAGATCTAACCCTAAAATCTAACCTACCACCTAATCCTAACCTTAAGCCCTAATGCTAACTCTAACCCTGAACCCTAAACCTACCCGTAAACCCTTAACACTAACCCTATCCATAAACCTTAACCCTGACCCTAACCATTACCCGCACCCAAGCATTTAACCCTGACCCTAACCCTAATCCTTAACGATAAACTTAACACTAAACCCCAACCCTAAGCCCAACACTTAACCCTAAACCTGACCCTTGACCCCTAACCCTAAACCTAAGCCTAACCCCAACCTGAACCCTTAATCTTGACCCTTACCCTTAACCCTCACACTAACCCTACTCCTAATCTTTAACCATGAAGCTAACACTGAAGCCTACCCCTGTGCCAAACGCTAAACCCAAACCTTAACCCGAACCCTGAGACTTAACCGTAAACCTAACTGTAACTGTTAAACCTAACACTAACCTTTAACCCCAACCCCTAACCCAAGACCCCACCCTGACACTAATCTTCATCCCTAAACATTACCAGAATCCTACCCCTAAATCTAATTCTCAGAGTTCTTGCTTTCTCAGAGTTTAGAAAGCCTACAATCCTCCCATGCCATGAGTAAAAGGGGGCTCTGCCACTGTGTCCTGCATGAAACCCAGGAGCCCATACCCAGCGTACGATAGAGTGTGTTCCCGGGGACAATCCCATCCCCCTAACCCCAGCCCCCCGCCCAGTGCAGACAGGGCCCGTACGCTAAGTATAAACACTACCCCTAACAGATAACCCTCACCCTGAACATAACACCTAACCCTGATCCTATTGCTCACCTTAAAACATAAACCTCCCCGTAACCCTAACTTAGCCCCTTAACTTAACGTGAATGCATAACACCTTGAGAAGAAGCCCTATCCCGTAATTCTAATCCTAAACCATAGTCATAACCGTAACACCTCATCCCTAATTCTAAAACGTCAAACCTAACCTTCACCCTACCAACAACCCTAACCCTAACCCTAACCCCTAACCCTAAGCCCTCACCCTAACCACTAATCTTCATCCCTAAACCGTGCCGTAATCCTAACCCGAAATCTAATTCTCAGACTTCTTGCTTTCTCAGAGTTTTGAAAGCCTACAATCCTACTAAGCCATGCATGAAAGCCGGCTCTGCCACAGTGTCCTGCATGAAACCCAGAGGCCCATACACTGCGTGCGATAGAGTGGGTTCCCAGCGACCATCACAGACCCCTAACTTCGCCTCCTAGTGCATACAGGGCCCGTGCCCTAAGGATAAACCCTACCCCTCACCCATAACCCTAACCCAGAACATAACACCTAACCCTGATCCTACTGCTCACCTCAACAGATAAAGCTCACCGTAACCCTAACTTTAACCCCTTATCTTAACGTTAATGCATGACACCCTGAGAACAAGACCTATACCGTAAATCTAACGCTAACTCCTAGCCATAACCATAACACCTAATCCCTAATTCTGAAACGCCAACCCTAACCTTAACCCTACCAACAACACTAACATTAACCCTAACCCCTTACGCTAACCCTATGCCTAAAAATAACCGTAACCTTTGATCCTGAGTCATTACCCATAATCTTAACCCTAACCCTCAACCCTAATCCCAATCCTTAACCATTAAACTTAACCCTAACTCTTAACCCTAACCCTGACCTTTACCCTAATGCCTAGAGATCTAACCGCAACACTGACCTACAGTTACACTAACCCTACCCTCTAACGCTAACCTTAAACCTGAACCATAAACCTAACCCTTAACCCTAACCCTATCCCTAACCCCCTTACCCTAACTCTAACTGTTAACCCTCACCCTAACCCTCAACCTTGACCCTAACCTTAAACCTTAATCCTAACCATGCGTTTCATGAGCCTCTGCCTTTGTCCTGCGTGACAGTTGAAGCCCAACACCAAGGGTAAGATGAAGTGGGGACGCAGCCTTGCTCCACACCCACAGTGCCCCGTACATTAGACGGGGCCCGTGCCCTAACACACACCGTTAAACGTAAGCCCTAACCCTATCACTAAACCAAACCCTTCGTAAGCCCTGAATCTAACTCCTAACAGTAACCCTAATCCCTGACCCTTACTCTTGCCTCTCACCCTAAACCTAAACCCAACCACTAAACATAATCCTAATCTCTAACCCTAACAGTAATCCTAACCCTAATTCTAACCTAAAACCCTAACCCCTAAATCTAATCCTAGTCCCTAACACCTAACCTTACCCTAAACCGAATTCCAATTCTCAGAGTTCTTCAATTCAAAAACTTAAAAAAGCCTACAATCCACCAATGTACCCTGGGCATGACAGGCAGGCGCCAATGCCCAGGGTACTATGGAGTGGAGTCCTGGGGTCTGTAGGCTTGCTAAACTCCAGTTTGGAAGAATTGCTATAGTCATATATAGGGATGCTTACATTTACTTATAGAAAGCAACTATTGATGTGTGATTTGTAGGCTTGCCTTACTCTAGTTTGGATGAAGAAGCTGAATCATATATAGGAATATTAGCTTTGAGTTAGAGGAAGCATCTATGGGGGGTGCTTTTTTGGCTTGTTAAACTCTGGTTTGGAAGAAGTTCGAGAGTCTTATATAGGAACGATATCATTCATTCAGAGAAAGCAATTATAGGGAGTTGGTTTGTAGGCTTGCTAAGCTCTAGTTTGGAGGAAGGCAAGAGTCAAAAATAGAACGCTTACGTTCACATAAAGCATCTACGGGGGGACGGATTCTAGGCTTCCTAAACTCTAGCTTGGAAAAAGAGGACAGTTATGTATAGGAACTCTCGGCGGGGGATTTGTAGCATTGCTAAAATCTTAGATTGGAAAAGTTGCGAGAGTCATACATAGGAATGTTAACATTCACTCAATGAAAGCAACTATAAGGGGTGCTTTCCAGGCTGGCTACACTCTAATTTGGAAAAAGTGCGACAGTCATATATAGGAAGGCTTATATTCACTCAGACAAAGCAATTATGTGTAGGTGTATAGTAGGCATGCTAACTCTAGTTTGGAAAATTTCGAGAGCCATGTATAGGAAAGCATACAGTAACTTAGAGAAAGCAACGAACAGGGGTGGAGTGTAGGCTTTCTAAACTCTAGTTTGGAGGAAGTGCCATAGTCATATATAGGAACGCTTAAATTCGTTCAGAGAAAACAGCTGTCGGGGATTGGTTTGTAGACTTATTCAACTCTAGTTTGGAAGAAGTGCGAGAGACATATATAGGAATGTTTACATTGACTCAAAGAAAGCAACTATGGGGGAGTGTTATTTTGGCATGCCAGATGTTAGTTAAGAAGAAGTACAAGACTCATATATAGGAACGCTTACATTCACACAGCGAGAGCAACTACGGAGTAGTGTCAGGTAGACATGTTAAAGTCTAGCTTGGGAGAAGTTCCAGAGTCCTATATAGGAAAGGTAACAGCCACTTTGAAAAAGCAAGTCTTGGCGGGTGGTTTGTAGGCCTGCAAAACCCTGTTTTGGTTGAAGTGTGAGAGTCATATATGAGAACGCTTACATTCACTCAGAGAAAGCAACGATGGGGTTGTTTGTAGGCTTACTAAACTGCAGTTTGGAAGAAGCACGAGAATCACATATAGGAGCACATACATTTTGACGCACTGAAAGTAACTATGGGGTGGTGTTTTATAGGCATGCTAAACTCTAGTTTGGACGAAGTTTGAGAATCACATATAAGAAAGCTTAGAGTCACTTAGAGAAAGCAAATCTCTGGGTGTGGAATGTAGGCCTGCTAAACTCTATTTTGGTTTAAGAGTGAGAGTCATATATGGGAAGGCTTACATTCCCTCAGAGAAAGCAACGACGGCGTGGTGGTTTGTAGGCATACTAAACTCTAGTTTGGAAGAAGTAGGAGAATGATATATGGGAACGCTTACATTCGCGTAGAGAAAGCAATTATGGGGTGGCGTTTTTGTAGCCATGCTAATCTCTAGTTTGGAAGAAGTTAAGGAGTAATATATAGGAAAGGGTACAGTCATAGAAACCAACTCTCGGGGGATGTTTTGTACACCTGCAAAACTCCAGTTTGGAAGTGGGAGAGAGTCATATTGGGGACCGCGTGCATTCACTCAGAGAAATCAACGATGGGATTGTGATTTGTAGGCATAGTCAACTCTGGTTTGGAAGAAGTACGAGAATCGTATATAGGAAAGCTTACCTTCACGCAGAGAAAGCAACTATGGAGTGATGTTTGTATGCCTACTAAAATATAGTTTGGAGGAAGTTCGAGAGCCATATCTGGGAAGCTTACAGTCACTTAGAGAAAGCAACCCTAGGGGGTGTTTCGTAGGCCTGCTAAACTCTATTTTCAATGAAGTGTTAGAATAATATATGGGAACTCAGTGAAAGCAACGTTGTGGTTGTGGTTCCTAGAAGAAGCAAGAGAATCACATGTAGAACCGCTTACATTCCGGCACCGAATGCAACTATGGGGTGGTGTTTTGTAGGCTTGCAAAACTCTAGTTTGGACGAAGTTTGAGAGTCATATATAGGAAAGTTTACAGTCACGTAGAGAAAGCAACTCTCTGGGTGTGGAATGTAGAGTTATTTTGGTTGAAATAGAGTTATTTTGGTTGAAGTGTGAGAGTCATATATGGGAACGCTTACATTCACTCAGAGAAAACAACGTTTGGGTGGTGGTTTGTAGGGCATACTAAACTGTAGTTTGGAAGAAGTACGAGAGTCCTATATAGGAACACTTACATTCACACAGAGAAAGCACTTATGGCGTCAGGTTTTGTAGGCATGCTAAACTGTAGTTTGGAAGAAGTTGGAGAACCTTATACAGGAAAGATTACCGTAACCCAGGGAAAGCAACTCTCGGGAGATTTTTTTGTACACATGCTAAACTCTAATTTGGATGAAGTGTGAGAGTCAAACATGGGACCGCTTACATTCCCTCAGAGAAACAACACTGGGGTGGTTTTTGTAGGCATACTAAATAGTTTGGAAGAAGTACGAGAATGATATTTGGGAACGCTTACATTCACACAGAGAAAGCAACTACGTGGTGGTGTTTTGTAAGCATGCTATAGTTTGGAAGAAGTTCCAAACCTGAACAGTCATTTAGAGAAAGCAACTCTTGGTGGGTGATTTTTAGGTCTGCTAAATTGTATTTTGAAAGAAGTACCAGAGTGATATATACTAATGCTTACATTCATGCAAAGAAAAAACCATGGGGTGATGTTTTGTGGGCATGTTAACCTGTAGTTTGGAAGAAGTTGGAGAGTCTTATTTAGGAAAGCTTACAGTCACCTAGAGAAAGCAACTCTCGGGAGAGCCTTTCTTGGCCTGCTAAACTCTACTTTGCATCAATTGTGAGAGTCAAACATGGGAATGCTTTCATTCATTCAGAGAACGCAACGTTTGGGTGGTGGTTTGTAGGCATTCTAAACTGTATTTTGGAGGAAGTACGAGAGTCATGTATATGAACGCTTACATTCATGCAGAGAAAGCAACTGTGGGGTGGTTTCTAGGCATGCTAAACTCTAGTTTGGACGAAGTTTGACAATCACATATAAGAAAGCTTAGAGTCGCTTAAAGCAAATCTCTGGGTGTGGAATGTAGGTGTGCCAAACTCTATTTTGGTTTCAGAGTGAGACTCATATATGGGAAGGCTTACATTCACTCAGAGAAAGCAACGATGGTGTGGTCGTTTGTAGGCATACTGAACTCTAGTTTGGAAGAAGTAGGAGAATGATATATGGGAACGCTTACATTCATGCAGAGAAAGCAATTATGGGGTGGCTTTTTTGTAGCCATGCAATTCTCTATTTTGCAAGAAGTTAAAGAGTAATATATAGGAAAGCGTACCGTCATTTATAGAAACCAACTTTCGGGGGATGATTTGTAGGCCTGCAAAACTCTACTTTGGAAGAAGGGGGAGAGTCATATGGGGGACTGGGTATATTCACTCGGAGAAATCAACGACGGGGTTGTGGTTTGTAGGCATACTAAACTCTAGTTTGGAAGAAGGACGAGAATCATTTATAGGAACGCTTACATTCATGCAGAGAAAGCAACTATGGAGTGATGTTTGTATGCCTACTAAACGATAGATTGGAGGATGTTCGAGAGTCATATCTGGAAAGCTTACAGTCATTTAGAGAAAGCAACTCTCTGGGGGTGGTTCGTAGGCCTGCTAAACTCTATTTTCAATGAAGTGTTCGAATCATATACAGGAACGCTTACATTCACTCAGAGAAAGCAACGTTGGGGTGGCCGTTTTTGAGCATACTAAACTCTACTTTGGAAGAGGTACGAGAGACATACATAGGAACGCTTACATTAACACAGAGAAAGCAAATACGGGGTGCTGTAGTGCAGGCATGCTAAACTATAGATTGGAAGAAGTTCGAAAGCTGACAGTCACTTAGAGAAAGCAACTCTTGGCGGGTGATTTTTAGGTCTGCTAAATTGTATTTTGAAAGACGTACAAGAGTTATATACACAAACGCTTACATTTATGCAGAGAAAGAAACTATGGGGTGATGTTTTGTTGGCATGCTAAACTGCAGTTTGAAAGGACTTCCAGAGTGTTATATAGGATAGCTACAGTCACCTAGAGAAAACAACACTCGGGACAGCTTTGCAAGCCTCTAAACACTAATTAGCAGCAATTGTGAGAGTCAAATATGGGAAAGCTTACATTCACGGAGAGAACACAACGTTTGGGTGGTGGTTTGTAGGCATAATAACTGTAGGTCGGAAGAAGTAGGAGAGTCATATATATGAACAGTTACATTCACGCAGAGAAAGAAACTGTTGGGTGGTGTATGTACGCATGTTAATCTATACTTTGGAGGAAATTTGAGAGTCATATCTAGGGAAAATTACAGTCACATAGCTAAATCAACCATCGGGGACTGGTTTGTAGGTCTGCTAAATTCTATTTTGGAAAAAGTGATTCATATAAGGGAATGCTTATGTTCACTCAGAGAAAGCAACGATGCGGTGGTGTACTGTTGGCATGCTAAACTTTAGTTTGGAAGAAGTTCGAGAGTTTTACATAGGAAAGCTTACATTCACCTAGAGAAAGCAACTCTCAGGATGTGGTTTATAGGCCTGGTGAACTCTAATTTGGATCAAGTGTGAGAGTCATACATACGAGTTCCAAAATACAGTTTAGTATGCCTACAAACCACCAGCCTAACATTGCTTTCTCTGAGTGGATATAGGCCTTCCCTTATATGAATCTCGGACTGCTTTCAAAATGCAATTTGCCGGACCTACAAAACACCGCCCGAGAGTTGCTTTCTCTCACTATAAGCTTTCCTATATATGACTTTGGGACATAGTTTAGCATGCCAACAAAAGGCCACCCCATAGTTTGCGTGAATGTAAGCGTTCCTATGCATCACGCTCGTACTTCTTCCAAAGTATAGTACACCTACCAACCACCTCCCCAACGTTGCTTTTTCTGAGTGAATGTAAGCATTCTTTTATTCTCGTACTTCCTCCAAACTCCAGTTTAGTGTGACTAAAAATCACCACCGCAACCTTGCTTTCTCTGAGTGAATGTTAGCGTTCCCATTTAAGATTCACACTTCATCCAAAATAGAATTTGGCAGAACTACAAACCGGCCCCCAAGGGTTGCTTTCTCTGTGAGACTGTAAGCTTTCCTATTACTCTTAACTTCTTCGCAACTAGAGATTTGCATGCCTACAAAACACCACCCCATAGTTGCCCTCTCTGCGTGAATGTAAGCACTCATATATATGACTCTGCTACTTCTTCCAAAATACAGTTTAGTATGCTTACAAACAACCAACCAAACGTTGCGTTCTCTCAGAGAATGTTAGCGTTCCCAAGTATGACTGTTCCAAATGATGCAAAGTAGAGTTTAGCAGGCTTACAAACTATCTCTCGAAAGTTGCTTCCTCTGGGGGACTGTAAGCTTTCCTATAAAAGACTGTCGAACTTCTTCGAAACTACATTTCAGCACGCCAACAAAACATCACCACATAGTTTCTTTCTCAGCATAAATATAAGCGATTTTATATATGACTCTTGTACTTCTATCAAAATACAATTTAGCAGACCTCAAAATCAACCGCCAAGAGTTGCTTTCTCTAAGTCACTGTCAGCTTTCGAACTTCTTCCAAATTATATTTTATCATGCCTACAAAACACCACCCCATAGTTGCTTTCTCTGCGTCCATATAATCGTTCATATATATGACTCTCGTACTTCTTCCAAACTGGAGTTAGTATACCTACAAACCGGCACCCAAATTTACCTTTCTCTGAGTGAATGAAGCGTATCCATGTATGCCTCTTTCACTTCATCCAAATTAGAGTTTAGCGGCCCACAAACCACCTCCTGTGAGTTGCTTTCTCTAGGTGACTGTAAACTTTCCTATATAAGACTCTCGAACTTCTTCCAAACTACAGTTTAGCATGCCAACAATACAGCGCCCCATCGTTGATTTCTCTGAGTCAACATAAGCGTTCCCATATATGACTCTCACTCTTCTTCCAAAATAGAATTTAGCAGACCTACACAACACCCGATGGTTCCAATTCTCTAGGTGACTTTAATTTTTCCCACATATGACTCTCGAACTTTCTCCAAACTAGATTATGATGATTACATAGACCACCCCACAGTTGCTTTCTCTGCGTGAATGTAACCGTTCATATATGACTCTCCTACTTCTTTTGAACTACAGCATTTATTCCTACAAACCATCACGACAACGTTCTTTCTGTGAGTGAATGCAAGCGTTCTCACACTTCATCCAAATTAGAGTTTAGCAGACCTACCAACAAACTACAGAGATTTGTTTTTCTCTGTGTCACTGTAATCTTTCCTATGTAAGGCTCTCGAACTTCTTCCAAACCACAGTTTAGCATGCCAACAAAATACGATCACAGAGTTGCTTTCTCTGCGTGAATGTAAGCATTCGTATATATGACTCTCCTACTTCCTCCAAAATACAGTTTAGAATGCTTACAAACCACCACCCAAACGTTGCGTTCTCTGAGTGAATGTAAGCGTTCCCATGTTTGACTCTCACAATTGATGCAATCTAGAATTTAGCATGCTTAGAAACAATCTCCCGAGAGTTGCTTTCTCTGGGTGACTGTAAACTTTCCTATGTAAGACTCGCAAACTTCTTCCAAACTACAGTTTAGCATGCCAACAAAACACCGCCCCATAGTTGATTTCTCTTCGTGATCATAAGCGTTCCCATATATGACTCTCATTCTTCTTTCAAAATAGAATTTAGCAGATCTACAAAATGGCCCCCGATGGTTGCTTTCTCTGACTGTAATTTTCCCCAGATATGACTCTCGAAATTCCTCCAAACTACAGATTAGCATGCATACATACGCCACCCAACAGTTGCTTTCTCTGCGTGAATGTAACCGTTCATATATGACTCTCCTACTTCTTCCGAACTACAGTTATTATGCCTACAAACCACCACCCAAACGTTGTGTTCTCTGAGTGAATGTAAGCGTTCCCATGTTTGACTCTCACAATCGCTGCTTGTTAGAGTTTAGCAGGCTTGCAAAGCTCTCCTGAGTGTTGCTTTCTCTAGGTGACTGTAAGCTATCCTACATAACACTCTCGAACTTCTTCCAAACTGCAGTTTAGCATCCCCACAACACATCACCCCATAGTTTCTTTCTACGCATGAATGTAAGCGTTTGTATATAAGACTCTGACACGTCTTTCAAAATACAATTTAGCAGACTTAAAAAATCACCCGCCAAGAATTGCTTTCTCTAAGTGACTGTCAGCTTTCAAACTTCTTCCATTCTATAGTTTAGCATGCCTGCACTACAGAACCCCGTATTTGCTTTCTCTGTGTTAATGTAAGCGTTCGTATTTATGTCTCTTGTACCTCTTCCAAAGTAGAGTTTAGTATGCTCACAAACGGCCACCCCAACGTTGCTTTCTCTGAGTGAATGTAAGCGTTCCTGTATATGATTTTAACACTTCATTGAAAATAGAGTTTAGCAGGCCTACGAACCACTCCCTGAGAGTTTCTTTCTCTAAATGACTGTAAGCTTTCCAGATATGACTCTCGAACATCCTCCAAACTATAGTTTAGTATGCATACACACATCACTCCATAGCTGGTTTGTCTGCGTGAATGTAACCGTTCATATATATGACTTTCCTACTTCTTCCGAACTACAATTAAGGCCACAAACTGCAACCCAAACCTTGCGTTCTGAGTGGATGTAAACCTTCCCATACTTAACTTTAAGAGTTGGTGCAAATTATCAGGCTTAGAAATCATCTCCCAAGAGTTGCTCTCTCTAGGTGACTGTAAGCTTTGCTATATAAGATTCTAAACTTCCTCCAAACTATAGTTTAGTAGGCATACAAACCTCACTCCATAGTTGCTTTCTCTGCATGAATGTAAGCGTTCCTATATATGATTCTCCTACTTTCTCCAAACTAGAGTTTAGTATGCCTACAAAACACAACCCCATCCTCGATTTCTCTGAGTCAATGTACGTGGTCCCCAATATGACTCTCCCACTTCTTCCAAAGTAGAGTTTTGCAGGCCTACCCTTCATCCCCCGAAAGTTGGTTTCTATAAATGAGTGTACGCTTTCCTATATAACTTCTTCCAAACTAGAGATTAGCATGGGTACAAAAAAGCCACCCCATAATTGCTTTCTCTGCATGAATGTAAGCGTTCCCATATATCATTTTCTTACTTCTTCCAAACTAGAGTTTAGTATGCCTACAAACCACCACACCATCGTTGCTTTCTCTGAGTGAATGTAACCCTTTCCATATATGACTCTCAATCTAAACCAAAATAGAGTTTAGCACGCCTACATTCCACACCCAGAGATTTGCTTTCTCTAAGTGACTCTAAGCTTTCTTATATGTGATTCTCAAACTTCGTCCAAACTAGAGTTTAGCACGCCTAGAAAACACCACCCCACAGTTCCTTTCTCTGCATGAATGTAAGCATTTGAATATATGACTCTGGTACTTCTTTCAAAATACAATTTAGCAGACCTAAAAATCCACCGCCAAGAGTTGCTTTCTCTAAGTGACTGTCTGCTTTCGAACTTCTTCCAAACTATATTTTAGCAGGCCTACAAAACACCACCCCATAGTTGCTTTCTCTGCGTCCATATAAGCGTTCATATATATGACTCTAGTACTTTTTCCAAACTGGAGTTAGTATACCTACAAACCGGTACCCCAATTTACCTTTCTCTGAGTGAATGAAGCGTATCCATGTATGCCTCTTTCACTTCATCCAAATTAGAGTTTAGCGGCTTACAAACCACCTCCTGTGAGTTGCTTTCTCTAGGTGACTGTAAACTTTCCTATATAAGACTTTCGAACTTCTTCCAAACTACAGTTTAGCATGCCAACAATACAGCGTCCCATCGTTGATTTCTCTGAGTCAACATAAGCGTTCCCATATATGACTCTCACTCTTCTTCCAAAATAGAATTTAGCAGACCTACACACCAGCCCCCGATTGTTCCTTTCTCTAAATGACTCTAATTTTCCCCAGATATGACTCTCGAACTTCCTCCAAACTACAGATTATGATGATTACATACGCCACTCCACAGTTGCTTTCTCTGCGTGAATGTAACCGTTCATATATGACTCTCCTACTTCTTCGAACTACAGTTGTTATTCCTACAAACCACCACGACAAAGTTCTTTCTCTGAGTGAATGCAAGCGTTCTCACACATCATCCAAATTACAGTTTAGTAGACCTACCAACAAACTACAGAGAGTTGTTTTCTCTGTGTCACTGTAATCTTTCCTATATAAGGCTCTCGAACTTCTTCCAAACCACAGTTTAGCATGCCAACAAAATACGATCACAGAGTTGCTTTCTCTGTGTGAATGTAAGCATTCGTATATATGACTCTCCTACTTCCTCCAAAATACAGTTTAGAATGCTTACAAACCACCACCCAAACGTTGCGTTCTCTGAGTGAATGTAAGCGTTCCCATGTTTGACTCTCACAATTGATGCAAATTAGAGTTTAGCACGCTTAGAAACAATCTGCCGAGAGTTACTTTCTCTAGGTGACTGTAAGCTTTCTTATATAAGACTCGCGAACTTCTTCCAAACTACACTTTAGCATCCCAACGAAACACTGCCCTATCGTTGATTTCTCTGAGTGAACATAAGCGTTCCCACATATGAATTTCACTCTTCTTCCAAAATAGAATTTAGCAGATCTACAAAACGGCCCCCGATTGTTGCTTTCTCTAAGTGACTGCAATTTTCCCCAGATATGACTCTCGAACTTCCTCCAAAGTATAGATTAACATGCGTACATACACCACCCAACAGTTTCTTTCTCTTCGTGAATGTAACCGTTCATACATATGACTCTCCTACTTCTTCCGAACTACAGTTATTATGCCTACAAACAACCACCCAAACGTTGTGTTCTCTCCATGAATGTAAGCGTTCCCATGTTTGACTCTCACAATTACTGCTAATTAGTGTTTAGAGGCTTGTAAAGCTGTCCCGAGTGTTGCTTTCTCTAGGTGACTGTAAGCTATCCTATATAACACTCTCGAACTCCTTCCAAACTGCAGTTTAGCATGCCAACAACACATCACCCCATAGTTTCTTTCTCTGCATGAATGTAAGCGTTTGTATATGACTCTGGTACGTCTTTCAAAATACAATTTAGCAGACCTAAAAATCACCCGCCAAGAGTTGCTTTCTCTAAGTGACTGTCAGCTTTCGAACTTCTTCCAATCTATAGTTTAGCATGCCTGCATTACAGCACCCCGTATTTGCGTTCTCTGTGTTAATGTAAGCGTTCGTATTTATGTCTCTCGTACCTCTTCCAAAGTAGAGTTTAGTATGCTCAAAAACGGCCACCCCAACGTTGCTTTCTCTGAGTGAATGTAAGCGTTCCTGTATATGATTCGAACACTTCATTGAAAATAGAGTTTAGCAGGCCTACGAACCATCCCCAGAGAGTTGCTTTCTCTAAATGACTGTAAGCTTTCCAGATATGACTCTCGAACATCCTCCAAACTATCGTTTAGTAGGCATACAAACATCACTCCATAGTTGCTTTCTCTGCATGAATGTAAGCGTTCCTATATATGATTCTCGTCCTTCTTCCAAACTAGAGTTTAGTATGCCTACAAACCACAACCCCATCGTTGATTTCTCCGAGTGAATGTACCCAGTCCCCCATATGACTCTCCCCCTTCTTCCAAAGTAGAGTTTTGCAGGCCTACAAACCATCCCCCGAAAGTTGGTTTCTATAAATGACGGTACGCTTTCCTATATATTACTCTTTAACTTCTTGCAAAATAGAGATTAGCGTGGCTACAAAAAAGCCACCCCATAATTGCTTTCTCTGCATGAATGTAAGCGTTCACATATATCATTCTCCTACTTCTTCCAAACTAGAGTTCAGTATGCCTACAAACCACCACACCATCGTTGCTTTCTCTGAGTGAATGTAAGCCTTCCCATATATGACTCTCACTCTGAAACCAAAATAGAGTTTAGCACGCCTACATTCCACACCCAGAGATTTGCTTTAAGCGACTCTAAGCTTTCTTATATGTGATTCTCAAACTTCGTCCAAACTAGAGTTTAGCATGCCTAGAAAACACCACCCCAGAGTTGCTTTCTCTGCATGAATGTAAGCGTTTGAATATATGACTCTGGTATTTCTTTCAAAATACAATTCAGCAGACCGAAAAATGAACCGCCGAGAGTTGCTTTCTCTGACTGTCTGCTTTCGAACTTCTTCCAAACTATATTTTAGCAGGCCTACAAAACACCACCCCATAGTTGCTTTCTCTGCGTCCATATAAGCGTTCATATATATGACTCTAGTACTTCTTCCAAACTGGAGTTAGTATACCTACAAACCGGCACCCCAATTTACCTTTCTCTGAGTGAATGAAGCGTATCCATGTATGCCTCTTTCACTTCATCCAAATTAGAGTTTAGCGGCTTACAAACCACCTCCTGTGAGTTGCTTTCTCTAGGTGACTGTAAACTTTCCTATATAAGACTTTCGAACTTCTTCCAAACTACAGTTTAGCATGCCAACAATACAGCGTCCCATCGTTGATTTCTCTGAGTCAACATAAGCGTTCCCATATATGACTCTCACTCTTCTTCCAAAATAGAATTTAGCAGACCTACACACCAGCCCCCGATTGTTCCTTTCTCTATGTGACTCTAATTTTCCCCAGATATGACTCTCGAACTTCCTCCAAACTACAGATTATGATGATTACCTACGCCACCCCACATTTGCTTTCTCTGCGTGAATGTAACCGTTCATATATGACTCTCCTACTTCTTCGAACTACAGTTGTTATTCCTACAAACCACCACGACAAAGTTCTTTCTCTGAGTGAATGCAAGCGTTCTCACACTTCATCCAAATCACAGTTTAGCAGACCTACCAAGAAACTACAGAGAGTTGTTTTCTCTGTGTCACTGTAATCTTTCCTATATAAGGCTCTCGAAATTCTTCCAAACCACAGTTTAGCATACCAACAAAATACGACCACAGAGTTGCTTTCTCTGCGTGAATGAAAGCATTCGTATATATGACTCTCCTACTTCCTCTAAAATACAGTTTAGAATGCTTAAAAACCAGCCACCCAAACGTTGCGTTCTCTGAGTGAATGTAAGCATTCCCATGTTTGACTCTCACAATTGCTGCTAATTAGTGTTTAGAGGCTTGTAAAGCTGTCCCGAGTGTTGCTTTCTCTAGGTGACTGTAAGCTATCCTATATAACACTCTCGAACACCTTCCAAACTGCAGTTTAGCATCCCCACAACACATCACCCCATAGTTTCTTTCTCTGCATGAATGTAAGCGTATGTATATGACTCTGGTACGTCTTTCAAAATACAATTTGGCAGACCTAAAAATCACCCGCCAAGAGTTGCTTTCTCTAAGTGACTGTCAGCTTTCGAACTTCTTCTAATCTATAGTTTAGCATGCCTGCACTACAGCACCCCGTATTTGCTTTCTCTGTGTTAATGTAAGCGTTCGTATTTATGTCTCTTGTACCTCTTCCAAAGTAGAGTTTAGTATGCTCACAAACGGCCACCCCAACGTTGCTTTCTCTGAGTGAATGTAAGCGTTCCTGTATATGATTTTAACACTTCATTGAAAATAGAGTTTAGCAGGCCTACGAACCACTCCCTGAGAGTTTCTTTCTCTAAATGACTGTAAGCTTTCCAGATATGACTCTCGAACATCCTCCAAACTATAGTTTAGTAGGCATACACACATCACTCCATAGCTGGTTTGTCTGCGTGAATGTAACCGTTCATATATATGACTTTCCTACTTCTTCCGAACTACAATTAAGGCCACAAACTGCAACCCAAACCTTGCGTTCTGAGTGGATGTAAACCTTCCCATACTTAACTTTAAGAGTTGGTGCAAATTATCAGGCTTAGAAATCATCTCCCAAGAGTTGCTCTCTCTAGGTGACTGTAAGCTTTGCTATATAAGATTCTAAACTTCCTCCAAACTATAGTTTAGTAGGCATACAAACCTCACTCCATAGTTGCTTTCTCTGCATGAATGTAAGCGTTCCTATATATGATTCTCCTACTTTCTCCAAACTAGAGTTTAGTATGCCTACAAAACACAACCCCATCCTCGATTTCTCTGAGTCAATGTACGTGGTCCCCAATATGACTCTCCCCCTTCTTCCAAAGTAGAGTTTTGCAGGCCTACCCTTCATCCCCCGAAAGTTGGTTTCTATAAATGAGTGTACGCTTTCCTATATAACTTCTTCCAAACTAGAGATTAGCATGGGTACAAAAAAGCCACCCCATAATTGCTTTCTCTGCATGAATGTAAGCGTTCCCATATATCATTTTCTTACTTCTTCCAAACTAGAGTTTAGTATGCCTACAAACCACCACACCATCGTTGCTTTCTCTGAGTGAATGTAACCCTTTCCATATATGACTCTCAATCTAAACCAAAATAGAGTTTAGCACGCCTACATTCCACACCCAGAGATTTGCTTTCTCTAAGTGACTCTAAGCTTTCTTATATGTGATTCTCAAACTTCGTCCAAACTAGAGTTTAGCACGCCTAGAAAACACCACCCCACAGTTCCTTTCTCTGCATGAATGTAAGCGTTTGAATATATGACTCTGGTACTTCTTTCAAAATACAATTTAGCAGACCTAAAAATCCACCGCCAAGAGTTGCTTTCTCTAAGTGACTGTCTGCTTTCGAACTTCTTCCAAAATATATTTTAGCAGGCCTACAAAACACCACCCCATAGTTGCTTTCTCTGCGTCCATATAAGCGTTCATATATATGACTCTAGTACTTCTTCCAAACTGGAGTTAGTATACCTACAAACCGGCACCCCAATTTACCTTTCTCTGAGTGAATGAAGCGTATCCATGTATGCCTCTTTCACTTCATCCAAATTAGAGTTTAGCGGCTTACAAACCACCTCCTGTGAGTTGCTTTCTCTAGGTGACTGTAAACTTTCCTATATAAGACTTTCGAACTTCTTCCAAACTACAGTTTAGCATGCCAACAATACAGCGCCCCATCGTTGATTTCTCTGAGTCAACATAAGCGTTCCCATATATGACTCTCACTCTTCTTCCAAAATAGAATTTAGCAGACCTACACACCAGCCCCCGATTGTTCCTTTCTCTAAATGACTCTAATTTTCCCCAGATATGACTCTCGAACTTCCTCCAAACTACAGATTATGATGATTACATACGCCACTCCACAGTTGCTTTCTCTGCGTGAATGTAACCGTTCATATATGACTCTCCTACTTCTTCGAACTACAGTTGTTATTCCTACAAACCACCACGACAAAGTTCTTTCTCTGAGTGAATGCAAGCGTTCTCACACATCATCCAAATTACAGTTTAGTAGACCTACCAACAAACTACAGAGAGTTGTTTTCTCTGTGTCACTGTAATCTTTCCTATATAAGGCTCTCGAACTTCTTCCAAACCACAGTTTAGCATGCCAACAAAATACGATCACAGAGTTGCTTTCTCTGTGTGAATGTAAGCATTCGTATATATGACTCTCCTACTTCCTCCAAAATACAGTTTAGAATGCTTACAAACCACCACCCAAACGTTGCGTTCTCTGAGTGAATGTAAGCGTTCCCATGTTTTACTCTCACAATTGATGCAAATTAGAGTTTAGCACGCTTAGAAACAATCTGCCGAGAGTTACTTTCTCTAGGTGACTGTAAGCTTTCTTATATAAGACTCGCGAACTTCTTCCAAACTACACTTTAGCATCCCAACGAAACACTGCCCTATCGTTGATTTCTCTGAGTGAACATAAGCGTTCCCACATATGAATTTCACTCTTCTTCCAAAATAGAATTTAGCAGATCTACAAAACGGCCCCCGATTGTTGCTTTCTCTAAGTGACTGCAATTTTCCCCAGATATGACTCTCGAACTTCCTCCAAAGTATAGATGAACATGCGTACATACACCACCCAACAGTTTCTTTCTCTGCGTGAATGTAACCGTTCATACATATGACTCTCCTACTTCTTAGGGTAAAGGTTAAGCGTTAGGGTTAGGGATTAGTGATTAGGGTTTTTGGTTAGTGTTAGGGTTAGCGGTTAGGAGTTAGTGTTTTATGAAGGGGTATGGTTAGAATTAGGATTGGGGTTAGATTTAGGGTGAGGTATAGGGGTTAGGTTTAGGGTAAAAGGATAGGATTAGGGTTACGGGTTGGGCTTAGGTTTAGGGTTAAAGTTTACTGCTAGGGTAAGGGATAGGGTTCAGGGTTAGCTTTAGGGGTTCTGGATAGGGTTAGGTGTTAGGTTAGTGTCAGGGTTAGGTCTAGTCGTGAGGGTAAGGTTTAGGGTTGGCTTTAAGAGCTAGGGTTACGTTTAATGGTTAGGATTAGGATTAGGGTTAAGGGTTAGGGTAAGGCTTAGGGGTTAGGGTGAAGGGTTAGGGTCAAGGGTTTGGGTTTTTGTTAGGCATAGCGTTGGGGTTAGAAGTAAGGGTTACTGTCAGTGTTAGGGTTGTAGGTAGGGTTACGGTTAGGGTTAGCGGTTTAGAATTAGGGTTAGGGATTAGGTGTCACAGTGATGACTAGGAGATAGGGTTAGAATTATGGGATAGGGGTTGTTCTCAGGAAATGGGTTATGCATTAACGTTAGGATAAGAGGTTAAAGTTAGGCGCACGGTGAGGTTTACGTGTTAAGGGGAGAAATAGGAACAGGGTTGGGTTGTTATGTTCAGGGTTAGGGTTATCTGTTAAAGGTATTGTTTATGCTTAGCGCACGGGCCCTGTCTGCATTAGGCGGGCGGGGGGAGTTTAGGGGGCTGGGATTGTACCCGGGAACCCACTCTATCATACTCTGGGTATGGGCCCGTGGGTTTCATGCAGGACACAGTGGTAGAGCCTCCTTTCACGCATGGCATGGGAGGATTGCAGGCTTTCTAAACTCTAAGAAAGTAAGAAGTCTGAGAATTAGATTTAGGGTTAGGATTCTGGTTAGGGTTAAGGATGAAGTTTAGTGTTAGGGTGAGGGCTTAGGGTTAGGGCTTAGGGTTAGGGTTAAAGGTTACTCTTAGGTTTAACGGTTACACTTTGGTTTAGGGTTGAGGTTTACGGTTAGGGTTAAGATGAGGGGTTAGGGTTTGGTACAGGGTTAGGGTTAAGTGTTAGGTTTAGGGTTGAAGATTAGGATTAGGGTTAGGATTAAAGGTTAGCGTGAGAGTTAACGCTTAGGGTTAAGTTTAAGAGTTAGGGTTTAGGGTTAGGGTTAGGGTTAGTTTTAGGGTTAGAGTTATGTGCTATGGTTTGTGTTAGAGGTTAGGGTTAGGTTTACTGGTCACGGTTAGGGTTACGTTTAGGGGGTAGCATTAGGGTTAGGGTTAGGGTTAAAGGATAGGATTAGGGATAAGTGTTGGGCTTAGGGTTAGGGTTTAGTGTTAGGGTTATCATTAAGGATTAGGGGTAGGGTCAGGGTTAAATGCTTGGGTGCGCGTAATGGTTAGGGTCAGGGTTAAGGTTCACGGATAGGGTTAGTATTAAGGGTTACGAGTAGGTTTAGGGTTCAGGGTTAGAGTTAGCATTAGGGCTTAAGGTTAGGATTAGGCGGTAGGTTAGATTTAGGGTTAGATCTAGGCGTTAGGGTAAGGGCTAGCGTTAGGGTTAAGAGATAGGGTTAGGTTTAATGCTTAGGATTAGGGTTAGGGTTTGGGGTTAAAGTAAGTGTTAGGGGTTAGGTTTAAGGATCCAAGGTTAGGGTTATTTTTAGCTGTAGTGTTAGGGTTAGGGATAAGGGATCCCATTAGCATTAAGGGTCTTCCTTACTGTAGGGTTAAGGGTTAGGCTTAGAGTTAAAGGTTAAGGTTAGGGTCAGTGTTAAGATTTAGGGTGAGGGTTAACGGTTAGGGTAAAGGTTAAGCGTTAGGGTTAGGGATTAGTGATTAGGGATTTTGGTTAGTGTTAGGGTTAGCGGTTAGGAGTTAGTGTTTTATGAAGGGGTATGGTTAGAATTAGGATTGGGGTTAGAGTTAGGGTGAGGTATAGGGGTTAGGTTTAGGGTAAAAGTATAGGATTAGGGTTACGGGTTGGGCTTAGGTTTAGGGTTAAAGTTTACTGCTAGGGTTAGGGATAGGGTTCAGGGTTAGCTTTGGGGTTCTGGTGAGGGTTAGGTGTTAGGTTAGTGTCAGGGTTAGGTCTAGTCGTAAGGGTAAGGTTTAGGGTTAGCTTTAAGAGCTAGGGTTAGATTTAATGGTTAGGATTAGGATTAGGGTTAAGGGTTAGGGTAAGGCTTAGGGGTTAGTGTGAAGGGTTAGGGTTTTTATTAGGCATAGCGTTGGGGTTAGAAGTAAGGGTTACTGTCAGTGTTAGGGTTGTAGGTAGGGTTACGGTTAGGGTTAGCGGTTTAGAATTAGGGTTAGGGATTAGGTGTCCCAGTGATGACTAGGAGATAGGGTTAGAATTATGGGATAGGGGTTGTTCTCAGGAAATGGTTTATGCATTAACGTTAGGATAAGAGGTTAAAGTTAGGCGCACGGTGAGGTTTACGTGTTAAGGGGAGAAATAGGAACAGGGTTGGGTTGTTATGTTCAGGGTTAGGGTTATCTGTTAAAGGTATTGTTTATGCTTAGCGCACGGGCCCTGTCTGCATTGGGCGGGCGGGGGGAGTTTAGGGGGCTGGGATTGTACCCGGGAACCCACTCTATCATACTCTGGGTATGGGCCCGTGGGTTTCATGCAGGACGCAATGGTAGAGCCTCCTTTCACGCATGGCATGGGAGGATTGCAGGCTTTCTAAACTCTAAGAAAGCAAGAAGTCTGAGAATTAGATTTAGGGTTAGGATTATGGTTAGGGTTAAGGATGAAGTTTAGTGTTAGGGGGAGGGCTTAGGGTTAGGGATTAGGTTTAGGGTTAAAGGTTAGTCTTAGGTTTAACGGTTACACTTTGGTTTAGGGTTGAGTTTTACGGTTAGGGTTTAGATGAGGCGTTAGTGTTTGGTACAGGGTTAGGGTTAAGTGTTAGCTTTAGGGTTGAAGATTAGGATTAGGGTTAGGATTAAAGGTTAGCGTGAGAGTTAACACTTAGGGTTAAGGTTAAGAGTTAGGGTTTAGGGTTAGGGTTAGGGTTAGGGTTAGTTTTAGGGTTAGAGTTATGTGCTATGGTTTGTGTTAGAGGTTAGGGTTAGGTTTACTGATCACGGTTAGGGTTACGTTTATGGGGTAGCATTAGGGTTAAGGTTAAGGTTAAGGGATAGGATTAGGGATAAGTTTTGGGCTTAGGGTTAGGGTTTAGTGTTAGGGTTAGCATTAAGGATTAGGGTTAGGGTCAGGGTTAAAAGCTTGGGTGCGGGTAATTGTTAGGGTCAGGGTTAAGGTTCACGGATAGGGATAGTGTTAAGGGTTACGGGTAGGTTTAGGGTTTAGGGTTAGA
>NW_027182857.1:487500-497500 GCF_041146395.1 Eulemur rufifrons | reverse complement strand
GGTTAGGGGTTAGGGCTAGGGTTAGGGGATAGGGTTAGGTGTAGGGGTAGGGTTAGGGTTAGGGTTAGGGGTTAGGGTTAGGGGTTAGGGTTAGGTTTAGGGTTGGGTTAGGGTTAGGGTTTAGGGTTACGGTTAGGGGTTAGGGTTAGGGTTAGGTTAGGGTTAGGGGTAGGATTAGGGTTAGGGTTAGGGTGGGGTTAGTGTTATGGTTAGGGGTTAAGGGTTAGGGTTAGGAGTAGGGTAGCGTAGGATAGGGTTAGAGGTTAGGGTTAGGGGTTAGGGTTAGGGTTGGGTTAGGGTTAGGGTTAGGGGTTAGGGCTAGGGATAGGGCTAGGAGTTAGGTTTAGGGTTAGGGGTTAGGGTTAGGGTTAGGGGTTAGGGTTAGGGCTAGGGCTAGGGTCAGGTTCAGGGTCAGGGGTCAGGGTCAGCGTCAGGGGTTAGGGTTAGGGTTTAGGGTTAGGTTTAGGGGTTAGGGTTAGGGTTTGGGTTAGGGGTTAGGGTTAGGGGTTAGGGTTAGGGTTAGGGGTTAGGGTTAGGGTTAGGGTTTAGGGTTAGAGTTAGGGGTTAGGGTTAGGGTAAGGGTAAGGGTAAGGGTTAGGGTAAGGGTAAGGGTTAGGGTTAGGCGTTACGGTTAAGGTTAGTGTTAGGGTTGGGTTAGGGTTAAGTTAGGGTTAGGGTTAGGGGTTAGGTTTAGGGTTAGGGGTTAGGGTTAGGGTTAGGGGTTAGGGTTAGGGGTTAGGGTTAGGGTTTGGTTTGGGGTTGGGGTTAGCGGTTAGGGTTAGGGTTAGGGGTTAGGGTTAGGGTTAGGGGTTAGGGTTAGGGTTAGGGTTAGGTTAGAGTTAGGGTTAAGGGATAAGATTAGGGTTAAGAGTTGGGCTTAGGCTGAGGGTTTAGTGTTATTGTTATCATTAAGGATTAGGGTTAGGGTCAGGGTTAAATGCTTGGGTGCTGGAAATAGTTAGGGTCAGGGTTAAGGTTAACGGATAGGGTTAGTGTTAAGGGTTACGGGTAGGTTAAGGGTTCAGGGTTAGAGTTACCATTAGGGCTTAAGGTTAGGATTAGGCGGTAGGTTATATTTAGGGTTAGATCTAGGCGTTAGGGTAAGAGCTAGCGTTAGGGTTAAGAGATAGAGTTAGATTTAATGCTTATTATTAGGGTTAGGGTTTGGGGTTAAAGTAAGTGTTAGGGGTTAGGTTTAAGGATCAAAGGTTAGGGTTATTTTTAGCTGTAGTGTTAGGGTTAGGGATAAGGGATCCCATTAGCATTAAGGGTCTTCCTTACTGTAGGGTTAAGGGTTAGGCTTAGAGTTAAAGGTTCAGGTTAGGGTCAGTGTTAAGATTTAGGGTGAGGGTTAACGGTTAGGGTAAAGGTTAAGCGTTAGGGTTAGGGATTAGTGATTAGGATTTTTGGTTAGTGTTAGGGTTAGCGGTTAGGAGTTAGTGTTTTATGAAGGGGTATGGTTAGAATTAGGATTGGGGTTAGAGTTAGGGTGAGGTATAGGGGTTAGGTTTAGGGGTTAGTTTTAGGGTAAAAGGATAGGATTAGGGTTACGGGTTGGGCTTACGTTTAGGGTTAAAGTTTACTGCTGGGGTTAGGGATGGGGTTCAGGGTTAGGGTTAGGGTTAGGGTTAGGGTTAGGTTTAGGGTTAGTTTTAGGGTTAGAGTTATGTGCTACGCTTTGTGTTAGAGGGTAGGGTTAGGTTTACTGGTCACGGTTAGGGTTACGTTTAGGGGGTAGCATTAGGGTTAGGGTTAGGGTTAAGGGATAGGATTAGGGATAAGTGTTGGGCTTAGGGTTAGGGTTTAGTTTTAGGGTTAGCATTAAGGATTAGGGTTAGGGTCAGGGTTAAATACTTGGGTGCGGGTAATGGTTAGGGTCAGGGTTAAGGTTCACGGATAGGGTTAGTGTTAAGGGTTACGGGTAGGTTTAGGGTTCAGGGTTAGAGTTAGCATTAGGGCTTAAGGTTAGGATTAGGCGGTAGGTTCAATTTAGGGTTAGATCTAGGCATTAGGGTAAAGGCTAGCGTTAGGGTTAAGAGATAGGGTTAGGTTAAATGCTTAGGATTAGGGTTAGGGTTTGGGGTTAAAGAAAGTGTTAGGGGTTAGGTTTAAGGATCAAAGGTTAGGGTTATTTTTAGCTGTAGTGTTAGGGTTAGGGATCGGGATCCCATTAGCATTAAGGGTCTTCCTTACTGTAGGGTTAAGGGTTAGGCTTAGAGTTAAAGGTTAAGGTTAGGGTCAGTGTTAAGATTTAGGGTGAGGGTTAACAGTTAGGGTAAAGGTTAAGCGTTAGGGTTAGGGATTAGTGATTAGGGTTTTTGGTTAGTGTTAGGGTTAGCGGTTAGGAGTTAGTGTTTTATGAAGGGGTATGGTTAGAATTAGGATTGGGGTTAGAGTTAGGGTGAGGTATAGGGGTTAGGTTTAGGGGTTAGTTTTAGGGAAAAAGGATAGGATTAGGGTTACGGGTTGGGCTTAGGTTTAGGGTTAAAGTTTACTGCTAGGGTTAGGGATAGGGTTCAGGCTTAGCTTTAGGGGTTCTGGTTAGGGTTAGGTGTTAGGTTAGTGTCAGGGTTAGGTCTAGTCGTGAGGGTAAGGTTTAGGGTTAGCTTTAAGAGCTAGGGTTAGGTTTAATGGTTAGGCTTAGGATTAGGTTTAAGGGTTAGGGTAAGGCTTAGGGGTTAGGGTGAAGGGTTAGGGTCAAGGGTTAGGGTTTTTGTTAGGCATAGCGTTGGGGTTAGAAGTAAGGGTTACTGTCAGTGTTAGGGTTGTAGGTAGGGTTACGGTTAGGGTTAGCGGTTTAGAACTAGGGTTAGGGATTAGGTGTCACAGTGATGACTAGGAGATAGGGTTAGAATTATGGGATAGCGGTTGTTCTCAGGAAATGGGTTATGCATTAACGTTAGGATAAGAGGTTAAAATTAGGCGCACGGGGAGGTTTACGTGTTAAGGGGAGAAATAGGAACAGGGTTGGGTGTTATGTTCAGGGTTAGGGTTATCTGTTAAAGGTTTTGTTTATGCTTAGCGCACGGGCCCTGTCTGCATTAGGCGGGCGGGGGGAGTTTAGGGGGCTGGGATTGTACCCGGGAACCCACTCTATCATACTCTGGGTATGGGCCCGTGGGTTTCATGCAGGAAACAGTGGTAGAGCCTCCTTTCACCCATGGCATGGGAGGATGGCAGGCTTTCTAAACTCTAAGAAAGCAAGAAGTGTGAGAATGAGATTTAGGGTTGGATTATGGTTAGGGTTAAGGATGAAGTTTAGTGTTAGGGTGAGGGCTTAGGCTTAGGTATTAGGGTTAGGGTTAAAGGTTACTCTTAGGTTTAACGGTTACACTTTGGTTTAGGGTTGAGGTTTACGATTAGGGTTAAGATTAGGGGTTAGGTTATGGTACAGGGTTAGGGTTAAGTGTTAGGTTTAGTGTTAAAGATTAGGATTAGGATTAGGATTAAAGGTTAGCGTGAGAGTTAACGCTTAGGGTTAAGGTTAAGAGTTAGGGTTTAGGGTTAGGGTTAGGGATAGGGTTAGTTTTAGTTAGTTTAGTGCTATGGTTTGTGTTAGAGGTTAGGGTTAGGTTTACTGGTCACGGTTAGGGTTACGTTTAGGGGTTAGCATTAGGGTTAGGGTTAAGGGATAGGATTAGGGATAAGTGTTGGGCTTAGGGTTAGGGTTTAGTGTTAGGGTTATCATTAAGGATTAGGGGTAGGGTCAGGGTTAAATGCTTTGGTGCGGGTAATGGTTAGGGTCAAGGTTAAGGTTGACGGATAGGGTTAGTGTTAAGAGTTATGGGTAGGTTTAGGGTTCATGGTTAGAGTTAGCATTAGGGCATAAGGTTAGGATTAGGCGGTAGGTTAGATTTAGGGTTAGATCTAGGCGTTAGGGTAAGGGCTAGCGTTAGGGTTAAGAGATAGGGTTGGGTTTAATGCTTAGGATTAGGG
Source organism: Eulemur rufifrons (assembly GCF_041146395.1). Classification (NCBI taxonomy): domain Eukaryota; kingdom Metazoa; phylum Chordata; class Mammalia; order Primates; family Lemuridae; genus Eulemur; species Eulemur rufifrons. The sequence continues at coordinate 493,564 of NW_027182857.1, read as the reverse complement.
TTAGGGTTTGGGGTTAAAGTAAGTGTTAGGGGTTAGGTTTAAGGATCAAAGGTTAGGGTTATTTTTAGCTGTAGTGTTAGGGTTAGGGATAAGGGATCCCATTAGCATTAAGGGTCTTCCTTACTGTAGGGTTAAGGGTTAGGCTTAGAGTTAAAGGTTAAGGTTAGGGTCAGTGTTAAGATTTAAGGTGAGGGTTAACGGTTAGGGTAAAGGTTAAGCGTTAGGGTTAGGGATTAGTGATTAGGGTTTTTGGTTAGTGTTAGGGTTAGCGGTTAGGAGTTAGTGTTTTATGAAGGGGTATGGTTAGAATTAGGATTGGGGTTAGAGTTAGGGTGAGGTATAGGGGTTAGGTTTAGGAGTTAGATTTAGGGTAAAAGGATAGGACTAGGGTTACGGTTTGGGCTTAGGTTTAGGGTTAAAGTTTACTGCTAGGGTTAGGGATAGGGTTCAGGGTTAGCTTTAGGGGTTCTGGTTAGGGTTAGGTGTTAGGTTAGTGTCAGGGTTAGGTCTAGTCGTGAGGGTAAGGTTTAGGGTTAGCTTTAAGAGCTAGGTTTAGGTTTAATGGTTAGGATTAGGATTAGGGTTAAGGGTTAGGGTAAGTCTTAGGGGTTAGGGTGAAGGGTTAGGGTCAAGGGTTAGGGTTTTTGTTAGGCATAGCGTTGGGGTTAGAAGTAAGTGTTACTGTCAGTGTTAGGGTTGCAGGTAGGGTTACGGTTAGGGTTAGCGGTTTAGAATTAGGGTTAGGGATTAGGTGTCACAGTGATGACTAGGTGATAGGGTTAGAATTATGGGATAGGGGTTGTTCTCAGGAAATGGGTTATGCATTAACGTTAGGATAAGAGGTTAAAGTTAGGCGCACGGTGAGGTTTACGTGTTAAGGGGAGAAATAGGTACAGGGTTGGGTGTTATGTTCAGGGTTAGGGTTATCTGGTAAAGGTATTGTTTATGCTTAGCGCACGGGCCCTGTCTGCATTAGGCGGGCGGGGGGAGTTTAGGGGGCTGGGATTGTACCCGGGAACCCACTCTATCATACTCTGGGTATGGGTCCGTGGGTTTCATGCAGGACACAATGGTAGAGCCTCCTTTCACGCATGGCTTGGGAGGATTGCAGGCTTTCTAAACTCTAAGAAAGCAAGAAGTCTGAGAATTAGATTTAGGGTTAGGATTCTGGTTAGGGTTAAGGATGAAGTTTAGTGTTAGGGTGAGGGCTTAGTGTTAGGGATTAGGGTTAGGGTTAAAGGTTACTCTTAGGTTTAACGGTTACACTTTGGTTTAGGGTTGAGGTTTAAGTTTAGGGTTAAGATGAGGGGTTAGGTTTTGGTACAGGGTTAGGGTTAAGTGCTAGGTTTAGGGTTGAAGATTAGGATTAGGGTTAGGATTAAAGGTTAGCGTGAGAGTTAACGCTTAGGGTTAAGGTTAAGAGTTGGGGTTTAGGGTTAGGGTTAGGGTTAGGGTTAGTTTTAGGGTTAGAGTTATGTGCTATGGTTTGTGTTAGAGGTTAGGGTTAGGTTTACTGGTCACGGTTAGGGTTACGTTTAGGGGTTAGCATTAGGGTTAGGGTTAGGGTTAAGGGATAGGATTAGGGATAAGTGTTGGGCTTAGGGTTAGGGTTTTGTGTTAGGGTTAGCATTAAGGATTAGGGTTAGGGTCAGGGTTAAATGTTTGGGTGCGGGTAATGGTTAGGGTCAGGGTTAAGGTTCACGGATAGCGTTAGTGTTAAGGGTTACAGGTAGGTTTAGGGTTCAGGGTTAGAGTTAGCATTAGGGCTTAAGGTTAAGCTTAGGCGGTAGTTTCGATTTAGGGTTAGATCTAGGCGTTAGGGTAAGGGCTAGCGTTAGGGTTAAGAGATAGGGTTAGGTTTAATGCTTAGGATTAGGGTTAGGGTTTAGGGTTAAAATAAGTATTAGGGGTTAGGTTTAAGGATCCAAAGTTAGGGTTATTTTTAGCTGTAGTGTTAGGGTTAGGGATAAGGGATCCCATTAGCATTAAGGGTCTTCCTTACTGTAGGGTTAAGGGTTAGGCTTAGAGTTAAAGGTTAAGGTTAGGGTCAGTGTTAAGATTTAGGGTGAGGGTTAACGGTTAGGGTAAAGGTTAAGCGTTAGGGTTAGGGATTAGTGATTATGGTTTTTGGTTAGTTTTAGGGTTAGCGCTTAGGAGTTAGTGTTTTATGAAGGGGTATGGTTGGAATTAGGATTGGGGTTAGAGTTAGGGTGAGGTATAGGGGTTAGGTTTAGGGGTTAGTTTTAGGGAAAAAGGATAGGATTAGGGTTACGGGTTGGGCTTAGGTTTAGGGTTAAAGTTTACTGCTAGGGTTAGGGATAGGGTTCAGGCTTAGCTTTAGGGGTTCTGGTTAGGGTTAGGTGTTAGGTTAGTGTCAGGGTTAGGTCTAGTCGTGAGGGTAAGGTTTAGGGTTAGCTTTAAGAGCTAGGGTTAGGTTTAATGGTTAGGATTAGGATTAGGGTTAAGGGTTAGGGTAAGGCTTAGGGGTTAGGGTGAAGGGTTAGGGTCAAGGGTTAGGGTTTTTGTTAGGCATAGCGTTGGGGTTAGAAGTAAGGGTTACTGTCAGTGTTAGGGTTGTAGGTAGGGTTACGGTTAGGGTTATCGGTTTAGAACTAGGGTTAGGGATTAGGTGTCACAGTGATGACTAGGAGATAGGGTTAGAATTATGGGATAGCGGTTGTTCTCAGGAAATGGGTTATGCATTAACGTTAGGATAAGAGGTTAAAATTAGGCGCACGGGGAGGTTTACGTGTTAAGGGGAGAAATAGGAACAGGGTTGGGTGTTATGTTCAGGGTTTGGGTTATCTGTTAAAGGTATTGTTTATGCTTAGCGCACGGGCCCTGTCTGCATTAGGCGGGCGGGGGGAGTTTAGGGGGCTGGGATTGTACCCGGGAACCCACTCTATCATACTCTGGGTATGGGCCCGTGGGTTTCATGCAGGAAACAGTGGTAGAGCCTCCTTTCACCCATGGCATGGGAGGATGGCAGGCTTTCTAAACTCTAAGAAAGCAAGAAGTGTGAGAATGAGATTTAGGGTTGGATTATGGTTAGGGTTAAGGATGAAGTTTAGTGTTAGGGTGAGGGCTTAGGCTTAGGTATTAGGGTTAGGGTTAAAGGTTACTCTTAGGTTTAACGGTTACACTTTGGTTTAGGGTTGAGGTTTACGATTAGGGTTAAGATGAGGGGTTAGGTTATGGTACAGGGTTAGGGTTAAGTGTTAGGTTTAGTGTTAAAGATTAGGATTAGGATTAGGATTAAAGGTTAGCGTGAGAGTTAACGCTTAGGGTTAAGGTTAAGAGTTAGGGTTTAGGGTTAGGGTTAGGGATAGGGTTAGTTTTAGTTAGTTTAGTGCTATGGTTTGTGTTAGAGGTTAGGGTTAGGTTTACTGGTCACGGTTAGGGTTACGTTTAGGGGTTAGCATTAGGGTTAGGGTTAAGGGATAGGATTAGGGATAAGTGTTGGGCTTAGGGTTAGGGTTTAGTGTTAGGGTTATCATTAAGGATTAGGGGTAGGGTCAGGGTTAAATGCTTTGGTGCGGGTAATGGTTAGGGTCAAGGTTAAGGTTGACGGATAGGGTTAGTGTTAAGAGTTATGGGTAGGTTTAGGGTTCATGGTTAGAGTTAGCATTAGGGCATAAGGTTAGGATTAGGCGGTAGGTTAGATTTAGGGTTAGATCTAGGCGTTAGGGTAAGGGCTAGCGTTAGGGTTAAGAGATAGGGTTAGGTTTAATGCTTAGGATTAGGGTTAGGGTTTGGGGTTAAAGTAAGTGTTAGGGGTTAGGTTTAAGGATCAAAGGTTAGGGTTATTTTTAGCTGTAGTGTTAGGGTTAGGGATAAGGGATCCCATTAGCATTAAGGGTCTTCCTTACTGTAGGGTTAAGGGTTAGGCTTAGAGTTAAAGGTTCAGGTTAGGGTCAGTGTTAAGATTTAAGGTGAGGGTTAACGGTTAGGGTAAAGGTTAAGCGTTAGGGTTAGGGATTAGTGATTAGGGTTTTTGGTTAGTGTTAGGGTTAGCGGTTAGGAGTTAGTGTTTTATGAAGGGGTATGGTTAGAATTAGGATTGGGGTTAGAGTTAGGGTGAGGTATAGGGGTTAGGTTTAGGAGTTAGATTTAGGGTAAAAGGATAGGACTAGGGTTACGGTTTGGGCTTAGGTTTAGGGTTAAAGTTTACTGCTAGGGTTAGGGATAGGGTTCAGGGTTAGCTTTAGGGGTTCTGGTTAGGGTTAGGTGTTAGGTTAGTGTCAGGGTTAGGTCTAGTCGTGAGGGTAAGGTTTAGGGTTAGCTTTAAGAGCTAGGGTTAGGTTTAATGGTTAGGATTAGGATTAGGGTTAAGGGTTAGGGTAAGTCTTAGGGGTTAGGGTGAAGGGTTAGGGTCAAGGGTTAGGGTTTTTGTTAGGCATAGCGTTGTGGTTAGAAGTAAGGGTTACTGTCAGTGTTAGGGTTTTAGGTAGGGTTACGGTTAGGGTTAGCGGTTTAGAATTAGGGTTAGGGATTAGGTGTCACAGTGATGACTAGGAGATAGGGTTAGAATTATGGGATAGGGGTTGTTCTCAGGAAATGGGTTATGCATTAACGTTAGGATAAGAGGTTAAAGTTAGGCGCACGGTGAGGTTTACGTGTTAAGGGGAGATATAGGAACAGGGTTGGGTGTTATGTTCAGGGTTAGGGTTATCTGTTAAAGGTATTGTTTATGCTTAGCGCACGGGCCCTGTCTGCATTAGGCGGGCGGGGGGAGTTTAGGGGGCTGGGATTGTACCCGGGAACCCACTCTATCATACTCTGGGTATGGGCCCGTGGGTTTCATGCAGGACACAGTGGTAGAGCCTCCTTTCACGCATGGCATGGGAGGATTGCAGGCTTTCTAAACTCTAAGAAAGCAAGAAGTCTCAGAATTAGATTTAGGGTTAGGATTCTGGTTAGGGTTAAGGATGAAGTTTAGTGTTAGGGTGAGGGCTTAGGGTTAGGGATTAGGGTTAGGGTTAAAGGTTACTCTTAGGTTTAACGGTTACACTTTGGTTGAGGGTTGAGGTTTACGGTTAGGGTTAAGATGAGGGGTTAGGGTTTGGTACAGGTTTAGGGTTAAGTGTTAGGTTTAGGGTGGAAGATTAGGATTAGGGTTAGGATTAAAGGTTAGCATGAGAGTTAACGCTTAGTGTTAAGGTTAAGACTTAGGGATTAAGGTTAGGGTTAGGGATAGGGTTAGTTTTAGGGTTAGAGTTATGTGCTATGGTTTGTGTTAGAGGTTAGGGTTAGGTTTACTGGTCACGGTTAGGGTTACGTTTAGGTGGTAGCATTAGGGTTAGGGTTAGGGTTAAGGTATAGGATTAGGGATAAGTGTTCGGCTTAGGGTTAGGGTTTTGTGTTAGGGTTAGCATTAAGGATTAGGGTTAGGGTCAGGGTTAAATGCTTGGGTGCGGGTAATGGTTAGGTTCAGGGTTAAGGTTCACGGATAGGGTTAGTGTTAAGGGTTACGGGTAGGTTTAGGGTTCAGGGTTAGTGTTAGCATTAGGGCTTAAGGTTAGGATTAGGCGGTAGGTTAGATTTAAGGTTAGATCTAGGCGTTAGGGTAAGGGCTAGCGTTAGGGTTAAGAGATAGGGTTAGGTTTAATGCTTAGGATTAGGGTTAGGGTTTGGGGTTAAAGTAAGTGTTAGGGGTCAGGTTTAAGGATCCAAGGTTACGCTTACTTTTAGCTGTAGTGTTAGGGTTAGGGATAAGGGATCCCATTAGCATTAAGGGTCTTCCTTACTGTAGGGTTAAGGGTTAGGCTTAGAGTTAAAGGTTAAGGTTAGGGTCAGTGTTAAGATTTAGGGTGAGGGTTAACGGTTAGGGTAAAGCTTAAGCATTAGGGTTAGGGATTAGTGATTAGGGTTTTTGGTTAGTGTTAGGGTTAGCGGTTAGGAGTTAGTGTTTTATGAAGGGGTATGGTTAGAATTAGGATTGGGGTTAGAGTTAGGGTGAGGTATAGGGGTTAGGTTTAGGGGTTAGTTTTAGGGTAAAAGGATAGGATTAGGGTTACGGGTTGGGCTTAGGTTTAGGGTTAAAGTTTACTGCTAGGGTTAGGGA